>NW_022990747.1:1217056-1407186 GCF_902827175.1 Gymnodraco acuticeps
TATATGTGTATATATATATATATATATATATGTGTAAAGTACCATGTGTACAAACAATATAACTGATTCTCTTCTGTTGAACATGTTGGATTGTGTATTGTCAGGGTCCTTTTTATTTTACTGTAACTTTGGAAGTTGTGTTACCAATGCTTACTGTTTATTTGATACCCATTTGGTAATACAATTAATAAAAACAACAAGGTTTGGGTTCGTTCTTCAGATGACTGTGACGTTAACGTGTAAGCTCGATAATGAACTCCAGCTCAACCAACCATATTGTAATCATCTTGAAATATGACATTAATAATTGTAATATACACACATCTTATTGTGAGGTTGATTTCACATACACTACTTCGACATTAGCTTGTCTACATACTTGAGCATAGCCAATTTAAATTAACCTTGTAATGGTAATGTAACCTTATTTTATCAACCTCAAACAGAAGCCGTTTGTTCAACAGTATTATCCCACTTAACACTTGTCTATTTCGTTGTAACCTATATATATACAGTCTATGATTTTAACTTGGAGGCTACGATTACAATCGTTAGCACCGATGTAGCTACCACTAGCTTACATGCTAACCCAAGCCTTACCATTCATTACGTAGCTGATTAAAATCATTAACACATAAATAAAGCACTAGAATTTCACTTACCGCAAAACCGCATTCATGCACCGTCTGTTTTAACCGCAGAGCGAGTCACAATAGTCCGATATATAATCATGAAGAACAAACAACCACGGCCGGCTACAAGTTGTGTTTCCTGGATGAGCTGAGCAGGCAGAGTCCCTGTAGCTAGCTTCACGGAGCAGCTAGCAGAGAGACAAGAAGCTAACAGCGGCAGGCACTTGACAGAGCCGTCACTCAATGTGACCACGCCCTAATTTATGCACAAACTTTAAGACCTAATATAAATAAAAGGGTCGCGTTAGAAAACAATTCACTCACAGATCCATAATCATGAAGGTGGAATCTAACTATATCGATAATAAAATGTATGGAGCCAGGGGTAGAAACATGTTTTTTTCTGCTGTAAAGTTGGGCATTTTAACATGGGGGTCTATGGAAATTGCTCCTTTCTGCAGCCATCGCCTATCGGCCAATATATGAACTGCAGTGTGTGGAACTTCCGTATTGGCTTCCCGGCTCTACCCCACAGTTTGCCGCTTGGTTATAACGCATTTCCATTGCAGCGGGTAGCCCCGTTTAAACGTCCTTTATCGTCCAGGCCAGTTTTTGGTGGCCTTTCCATATAGCGTAGTACCGGCTAGTGGGTATTTTCCCCCAGTTTTTCCGGCCCCATAAAATCGTGGTTCTAGGGCCAGGGACAACGAGGCTGAGTATGCTAAACTAGAGAGGGAATCGCTAGCAAGGGTGGTACTACATATCTAGTAATCAAAATCATTGTATCTACTAAGTACTAAGTAGGCTCGAACCTGTATGGCTGAATTCCCCCATCCAATCTCTTCATATTGCTCAAAACTTCTTCCTCGGCTGACGAGTCCGAACTCAAATACTCCATGTTTTCGTGTGTTTACAAAGTGAACGCATGGATGACGTCACGACCATCACGTGACTACTGAAAATGGGCAAAATGGCAGCGGCCTGACGGAATATACAGGTTTTTGATAAAAAAGAGCTATAAAATCATTATTTACCGGGGAATATCGCTGATTTCTTCAGGGTATGGTTTAAACATAATGTTTCACTAAATACTGAAGTTTTGATTAATTATCTAATGAGTGGGGCATTCCTTTAAATAACATGTTTTGCTGCTAGCTTGAAGCGGATTTATAGTGAACATTTTTTTTTTATCGTAATTCTGACATGTCACAATACACATGTGACATGCATAACAAAGTGTAATATGGAGCATTTCTATTAAACAATTTACAGTAAGTAAATGATAACACTGAAAACTTGCACAACACACCTGACCAGTCTAAAAGAGACACAACATGCTGCTGCATGGTGTGTTGTATCTCTTTGTAATCATTGTGTGGCTCTAACTGGTTTGTGTGTCTCTTTCAAGTCATTTTGCATCTCTGTGGTGGTTAACATCTCTAATTTTTTGTAATTTATTGAGATGCAAACTACTACATAGTATTTTTAAACTCTTCCTAGTCATTTTTGTGTCTCTCTGTGGTCCTATCTTGTGGAAGTTTGCTTGTCTTTCAACTACTTTTTTTGTCACTTTGCATCTTAATGTCCCAGTTGGCACTTACTGTGATCCATGCATGCTTTTTTCACTATGAAATCTATGAAGTCAACATTTCTCCTGTGAGAAAAGGTTTATTGTAATGTTTTTCACATTATGACTTTTCATAGGAAAACAATATCCTCAATGGAATGCAGCCAATACACCTACATTAACACAAAGCAGAGTCTCTTCCAGAAGGAATGTTTTTGGTTTATGAATTGATCTTTGGCTCTTCCTTGTTGAAACTAGGATGTCAATGTTGGCTCAGCCGGTCGAATGGGATGTCCTTCAGTCTGTTTGTCCAACAATTTATTACTCTGCAGAGTAAAAACAACTTGACAACTGTTGGATGAATGGCCTTGAAATTTGGCATCCGTTTATCAAGTATCATCATTCAACAAGGAAGAATACCAATAACTAGTGTTCATTCTTGAAATGTAATTGAGCAATAACATCACAGGTAACAATTTCCACAAGATAAATTGAAAACACATCTAAGCCTGTACTATACCAGCCTGCTTACATAAAACATGTCACATGCTAAACATCAGCATGTGCTGTTTCAATGGCCCTGGCATTGTTCATGCTTGCTCACTGACATGTCTTTCTAAAAGGCTCTAAATACAACAGAGCACCTATGCACCTATGCTCTTCTATTTTGACAAGTTCAAAATCCTGCTGTTAGTAACCATGTATTTTAATCTGCCTAATGACTAATAATACAAAAAGAAAATACACACAATATTTTGAATGTGAATTGACTCTTTTTCAGGTAATGCCAAATGCAGGCATGTTTGTCTAACACTAAACCACCCCCAAAGGTACACACCACAGTATTGATGGCTTTTCAAATTGAAATCTGAGTACATTATGAAACATCAATTTTGAAAAGAGTATGTTTTATACAATAGGTGACGAAATTGCTGCTTAAAATCATTCTCAATCAATACACGTGAGACAATCATTTACTCCTCAAAACATCTGCAGCTTGTTATGACTGAAGAAACTTAGATTTGGTATTTAGCAGACATCACAGATGATTACAGCTGTCTGTTTTCTAGCTTGGGAATGAGGGCTGTTTCATGTTCACAAATATTGATGGTGCTGTCTGCGGCAACAGAAATAGCATCAATGAATCCTGTTTTTCACCTCAAAATGACTTTCACAAGAATGCAACACTTTACTTTAGTGCCAGGAGGTTTGGATTCCCCTCAGCAAGACCTGCCAAGAAGCAGCTTCTGTCTGCAGGGAAGGACAAGTGGGCCCTGGGTGGAATGAAGATAGATAGCTGATAGTTCATTAGCTAGTTAGGCACAGGGAGGGGTGTACCGCAGAGGATTGCAGAGTCTCATTTTTCAGTGGCGCTAAGAGCCCAAATTCCAGTGCAGGGCCAAACAATGCAAAGGCTTAGCTGTTGTTTGCATCTTGATCTCAATCACATATTTTCTCTATTAACCTCTTTCTGCCTAAAGACATTGCATTTCTGAGGGTATATTCTTACAAATAAACAGATAACAACAGTAATTCGGTGTATATTGCCATGGTAAGACTTTGGCCTCACAGTGGAGAAGTGGTTGTTGCTTCTCCCCACAGCCTGAGTCCAGCCTCGGGCTTGGTTGTCCTCTAGAGACTTTCAGAACACCACTTCAAAGACAGATCCCCTCTCCTAACATAACATACCATACCCTCTCTCCTCTCCCCTGCTATAAACACAAGAACTTAAGGAATTAATTAGACACTGGATCAAACACGGGTAAGTAAATTCAGCTCACTGAAGAAACCAGGAATAGTGTAATCACATGTTGGGTGTTGTATCACTTGTCATGTGTGATATCTTTAATATGTATGTGAAGACCTGTATTACATTTTAGATCTAGCATGAGAGGTAAAACTTGACAGGCTCTTGACCCTTTTCCTATTCACTAAGGGACATGGCTAGGGATATGTTGCAGGCTTTGTTCCTCACACTAAGGGACAGCACTACAGCTCTGTGAAATTGCTGGGAAAAAACGTCTTTGATACAGCAACTTCTCCTGGAAGGCCTTCTCTCTAAAGAGAGTTTCTGCCATAAGGGCAGCTCCCAAATTCATTTCCCCATGGCTCACATCAAAGAAGCAGAAGTTCTGATAATCTGCGAGACACAATCCTGTTTATGTTAAAGGTAAAAAGGTGGGGTGGTTTTGCAGTACATTTTATTTATGTTGGGGGTAACTCAGTATGGCCTAATCTCTATCCAAGGTGTTACTTCTCTATCCAGCCCCAGTGTTACAAATATAATATCTTTATTTATAGTAACAAATCATAGCCTGCTCTGAGCATGCTCGAAACCCAGCTGCACTCGCATTACTCCATGTGTCGATAAAGAGAGTTGATTCATGGCTGCTAAGATGAGAGGCAGCCTCTCTGCAACAAGCTAAAGATGGATTGTATGGGAAATCTATGTGAACACATTTGTCCATAAATGAGAGTCTGTCTTATCTTTTAATGCCATGCCTAGATAGGCAGGCTGGGTGTTATTGACTGGAGGACAAGCAACATGTCACAGTTTGTAGATTTGCTCTGGGGGGGTATATCAGACAACAGGATTACCTATTAGTCAGTTAAGTGTGAAAACAGCATTATTGATTTGAATAAGAGGGCTATTTGGACTTTGGATATTTGCTCTTCAGTATATCTGAGAGTGAAACATCCTGATGGCCAGGTTCTAGTTATATTCCATAAAAACTAAATGGCATATCAATCCTGTCAGTGGAAAAGAAAAACTAGAGTGGAAGACAGCTGATTTTGCCTGCTTTTTATTATGATTCAAGCTCGGTCC
Source organism: Gymnodraco acuticeps (assembly GCF_902827175.1). NCBI lineage: Eukaryota > Metazoa > Chordata > Actinopteri > Perciformes > Bathydraconidae > Gymnodraco > Gymnodraco acuticeps. The sequence continues at coordinate 1,222,083 of NW_022990747.1, forward strand.
TCTCGCTTTTTCGCAAAACATTTGGCAATGTGGTGTAATGTATTGCACTTGCTGTGTGTAGATTCAACGCGGATGATGATAAGTACACATGCTTTTTTTATAAATATGAGTTGCCCAAATGCTCATTGACAGATAAGGAAAACCACGTTTGACAAGACTCGATTGTGAAGCAGCAATGTTCAGAAGTACACACAGGCTGGATACACATCAGAGAGGACCCTGCCAGGCAGCCAGTAAAAGCTGTTTGCACTCCCTCTGTCAAGACAAAATTCCCCCCTATTCCCTCTCATTGTCTTACTCTCTCTTTCTAATCGACTCTTCTTTCATCTCTTTCACCAAAAACATCTGTCTTTACCTCTGCCTGCCTCTTTTTCTTCCCTTTCTTTCTGTCTCTCTTTCACTCTTAAACACACACACATATTCCAGCCTCCCACTGTTAACAGAATGTGTAGTGGAGCCACCCGTACATCATGCAGGGGAGCCTGCCTAACTAGCCTCCCTACCATCTCACTATCTTCTGATCAAAGGGCCGCTAAACAGCCAGAAACTACAGCGGGTGCAAGAGCGGAGCATGCACAGCAACACAATTAGCAAGCGGCACTTTTTATATATTTATTTCAATTCCGCTCCCGATCCCTGACATCACTGCCGTGCATATGTGTGCATACAAATTTGGTATGTATACACAAAAACATTCAAATAACTACTTATATTAAAGACTGTTTATGATAGCATCAGCCACTGATCTCTAAGTTGCTCAATTAAAGTTAGTGAAGAGCCTTAACAGGGCAAGGAGAGGAGAAGAGGAGGAAGATCAAAGGGAATACGGAGAAAATCCTGGCAGGAGAAAGGGAGAGAGAGGAAGAGGAAGTGTGAGAGAGTGCAAAGAGACAGGGTGTGATGGGGAGAAAAAGGCTGAGGGTGAGTAAGACAGTGAAAGAGATGTATAGTACAGGAAGAGAGACGTAATGCTTACTAAAACATAAATTAAACGGATGCACAGGACAAAAAACGTTGATCTGAAATTCCGGTTTCTGTTGTGATTAATTTGCTAATGAATTTATATTTACAGTAAAACCCCCGTAAACGTACAAGAGAAAAGAAAGAGACAGGGCAGCTCAGAGGGCCAAGTTGATACATTAATGAATCATACATGGATAAAATAAATATGTGGCCTTTTTGGGCGGTTCTCCTACACAATACTGTAAATTAAAGCACCACTATGTGACTTTTGCAACACTAAAGGACACATTCATCTTCTCACAAATTAAATGCTACATTTATAGGCAATAAAACACTGTGCTGTGCTTCAGCCTAAATAGGTTCTGGATCAGCAGCGTACAGCTTAGCCACTGTTCGCAAACTTCAGATAAAAATGACTGACTGAAAATAACAAGTTTCCATTTCCTACTTTTGATACTGTTACACTAGATTTTAGCAATGGACATTATCCCATAAATGCCACAAGTGATGTTATTCAGCAAACATGACATAATCTCTCTTTAAGAAAATGAGCACAAGGCCAGCTTGAAAAAGGGAGACAAACAGGCATTCAGAGCGGAAAGAGAGGCTGTCAAACACAGTTCTCATTCATAACACTCCGTTCGATGTCTCACTATGGGATGCGCCTCATCGCGGAGCAAACAGAAGCATCAATCTCATTACGCCAATCCTGATTGGCTGGTGATCTTGACGTCAGCGTCAGGGAATCCACCCCCTATAAGTAGCTTGCGCTACGTCGCATGCGTCATTCAAACACCTCTTCTCGCTTCAGAGCACATCTCGATGGTAGCCGGGCTAGCTTAACAGTCCACAGACTGAACCCAAAGCTAACTTTCGGTCGACGGGCGCTCGCCGGCTACTCTTCTGCTTCGCAAGAAGACTGTTAATGCTAACACACCAGTTAGTATTACAATCGACCTCGCCGTTTCTTTCCTCGGAAATTAAGGTAAGGTTTTGATTTTTTCAAGCTAGCAACACACCTGTTGCTAGCTTGCTTTCCCTCACTACCGACACCACGGTAGCGAGGCTACGTACCTGTTACGAGCGGGTCCTCTCCACGCCACGCGGCGAACAAGATGGACGCCTCTCTCCCTCACACCAGAGGAGTCAGGGACTCGGAGGCTCTGCTCTGCGTCTGCGGGTTGAAAATATCAGGCACAGACTCACACCAGGTCTGCTCGTCCTGCCTCGCGCTGGAACACGCCCAGGAGGCTATTGACAACCCCGGCTCGTGCGGCATTGTGCCCGCTTCACCGTAAAGAGCATCCGCCGACGGTTAGCACGCCAAGCTAGCTTGTCGGGACAGGACCCCCTCATGTCCGCTGATTTGCCGGCTGGCAATCAAGACGCGGGGGCGTCCGCCGCAGAGATTGAGCCCCGCACTGTGTCGGTCTGGGGCTCAGCAACAGCGGCAGCTGCGGAACCGGAGTCCCGCGCCGTGTCAGGCTGGGTCTAAGGAGCATACAGTGGAAGATGCTCACAACATCTGCTTGGGTTTTCAAGACAGTAACACGGGGCTACAGACTCCAATTCGCTGTCACCCACCCCTCGCTTCTCGGGCATTCTGTATTCACAAACCCGAGGAGAGTCAGCCCATATTCTAGAGAGAGAGATCCTCTCACTTCTAGAAAAGAGGGCTATCTATAGTACCCGCCGAGCAGAGTCAGAGCGGCTTTTATTCCAAGTATTTCCTCGTTCCCAAACGGGGAGGGAACGGGATTCGGCCAATACTAGATTTGAGGGTTCTGAACAAATATCTAAAAAGATACAAATTCAGAATGCTCACTCACACATCTCTGCTGCGTCTCGTGCGACAAAACAACTGGTTTACATCAGTCGACCTGAAAGATGCGTATTTCCACATCCCAGTATATTACCCACACAGGAAATATCTGAGGTTCGCATTTCAGGGGATCTGTTACGAATACAGAGTACTTCCCTTCGGTCTGTCTCTCAGTCCAAGAGTGTTTGTACGATGTACGGAAGCCGCGATAGCCCAGTTAAGACAACAGGGTATTCGCCTGGCGATACCTAGACGACTGGCTGCTTCTCGCACAGTCGGAGCAGGAGGCTATTATGCAGACAAATGTCCTCGCAAAGCACCTGCTCAACCTGGGTTTCATAATAAACACAGAGAAGAGCATGTTGTGCCCAGCACAGACTGTACTCTTCCTGGGTTTACACCTGAACTCGGTGCCCTTTTCAGCTCGCTTGTCAGCGGAAAGAGTGAAAGCTTTCAGAGCTTGTCTCGCTCATTTCCAGCTGCGCAAACATGTTCTCTTCAGATCATGCCTGCGGTTACTGGGGCTCATGGCGTCAGCCATCCTGGTCGTACGACTGGGACGCTTACACATGAGGGAGTTTCAGCACTGGGTAGCTGCTCTAAAACTCACAGGCTCCTCCCTGTTTCCAGGTCACTGGTGCCCTTATGGGACTTGGCAGTGGTTTTAGATGGGCTCACTCTAACCCCATTTGAACCCCTTGAAGAAGCTGACATGAAGCACTTGTCACTCAAGACAGTGCTGTTACTGGCCCTGGCATCCGCCAAGCGAGTCAGTGACATTCATGCGCTATCTGTACATCCTTCATGCACTCAGTTCGCCCCAGGGCAAACGAGAGTGTTGTTGAAGCCCAACCCTGCCTTTATACCTAAGGTGGTTGGTTCATGTACCCCAATTGACATTGAGGCATTTCCTCCGCCGCTGTGTTCCTCCGGGGAACAGCAGCCGGATTTGCTGTGTCCAGTCCGTGCTTTACGCACCTATATGGACAGATCAAAAGAGTTTCGTCATAATGACCAACTCTTTGTGTCCTGGGCTAACCCTCAGAAGGCCAAGCCCGTTACTAAGCAACGGCTCTCCCACTGGATTGTGGAGGCAATTGCTTTGGCCTATACGAGTCAGGGTTTGCAGGCACCTTCGGGTCTGCGTGCTCATTCGACTCGTGGTCTGGCTACATCTGGGCTTTGTTCAAGGGTGTTTCCATCCAAGACATTTGTGCAGCAGCGAGCTGGTCCTCGCCGCTCACTTTTGTCCGCTTTTACAGGCTAGATGTCTCTGCTCCTATAGTGTGGCCCGAGCAGTGCTAGGCACCTTGTTGAGTCAGAGCTCTACCTGTTAAGTTCTGGTTGGTTTGGTGAATTTCGAGATAAGCTCGTCTGGCAATACGAGAGCTACAATATCCCATAGTGAGACATCGAACGGAGTGTTATGAATGAGAACTATAGGTTACTTACGTAACCCCAGTTCGGGGGTTACGGGGCTTTCGGGGTATCTATCTACAGATAACTATTAAGCCTGACAAAGTACTTAACGTCTAATATATTTCTTTCCTGCAATGTTAACTATGTTGAAGCACTTATTTTAACTGATATTATACATATGAATTATACTCTTATGTATGTAGATAGTATAAGAAATGTGCAGAATATGACAGTTTAATGGTGGAGGTATACACACATATTGATAGATGTCTTGTAATGCACTGTTGAGGAACCTGTGACCCAAGTTTTTCATTCATTGCAGAACTACACCATAGTTGTGTATATGATATGTCAATAAACCTTTGAAAATCTTGAAATCTTGAAAGGGATGTGCAAAATAGCCATTATATACAGTTTTTAATTAACTATTAGTAGAGAATAACGAGTAATGAATATACTTTATAAGGATCTGCAGATAAATGTTTAGTCTTCTCAAGCACCAACTATCAAATATCTCCCCTGATTGTTGGCACTTGACAATCACCTTTCCCTGAATTTTACTCAGGTGTAACTAAAGTCTGCTTTAAGGGTTGTTTATATTTCACATCATTAATCAGAATCTGCAAAGTAACTAAAATAAATGTAGTGGAGTAAAAATACCAGGTTAACCTCTGAATTGTAGTGGAGTAGAATTACAAAGTAACAATGAGCTGTCATGTGGGTATATATTAATGCTGCCCATTATGGATAAAAGCGATTTTCACCCATTTAGTAATTACATGTTTTAAATTTGTACACACCAATGTGTTTCCTGTCGCCTAAACCTCCAGGGCTGTACAAAGTTTAATACTGTCAACTTCTAATTTTGGGAAAAACGAAATCGTCTTTTAAAACTACAATTCTCAGTAGAGACGTGCCATAGAGAACATGTTGCGAAACACAATAGCCAGCATGTGTAGTTCTGGGGGGGCGTTCGAGTCCAGTTTTGAATGTTGTTGAATGCCGTTGTTTCGTTCCATTTCAAAGAGCTTGACGCTCGGCGTAACCTTGGCGCACTGATACTCCAACATCCAATCCCAGAGCTTGAAGATTAATCACGGGGTTTGTCAACGGGACTGTAGTCCCAAACGATAGCTGGGGATTATGGGTAGTGTAGTGTCTTCGGCCATCCTAAACTGAATTTTTTTTTCGGATAAAATATTGCATTAACAACACCACATCTGGCGTCACAGAGATCTTCTGTTACTGTCCTTTCTTCTTAGAGGAAGTACAGAAACACGTAACTCTGGATTTGTTTTAATGTTTGAGGTGCAATAAACGACACTGCAGCTTTTTGGCATGTTAAAACTATTATTTTCTGCCTCGCTCATGAGAGTAACAGCTGGCGAAATTACAGCCTCGCCTACTGATTTCAAATGTGTGCTCCAAAATGATATTTATAAATGACTATTATCATTATTATAAGCAAGACAATAAATGGCAAAGATATGTAGAAATAAACGTATTTAAGATACGTTCATAAGAAACGTAACGTGGGAGAAAATATGTTTCTAGAAGATATGTAGAAAATAAACGTATTTGAGATACGTTCATAACGAACGTAACGTGGGAGAAAATACGTTTCTAGCTAAACGTGATTGAGAATGCAGTTTAGTTCTGTGGGAACGTAATTTTTAGGAGACAGGGTTGGTTATTAATGAGACATTTGTGAGAGAACAGTCATTTGAAACATAATAATTCAAATGAAAAGCATTTTTTCATAATGTTCTTAACACTAAAGGCAATGCCAGAAAATGTCTGGGAGCAGTGCCAGGTGGGGGTGAGCTACAAATCTGGGGAATGTGTCTGGGGGAAGATGGGATGTGGATCCTCTCCTGTAAAAGGATCACAGTGAACATGACACGGCTCTGGCTCACTTCACTGCCACTGCTTATTCAAGTGTGCCCTCCAATGGAGGAAAACAGGTCATGTTGACAAACAGACTGCTCTGCATGAAGTGACATAGGTTATTTTTCCCCACTTGTATGGGCTCAGCAGGAATTTTATTTCTCACTGTGACTGAATGTTCTCTGCCCTCAGGTGCCAAAATAAGCTGAGTATATTTACAGTTTGACTCTGAAATTATAGGTTTTTCTAACCAATAAGTCTAGTTTAATATTGCTGAATTCTCAGTGGAGCAAAACAGTGGGTAAGTCAAATATAATGGATGACAAATAAACCATAAGCTATAGTACAAGAAATATCAAATCCAAACTTTTGCAGGTTCAATACTTTACTGAGGTCTTGAAGCATTATTTATAATAATTCAAAAACAATCAGAATAGTGCAGATTTCATTTATAGCATATGTTCATCAGTGACACACTACGAATCCGTTTTTGAAAAGGTCGCTGAATGATTGCGTAGTTCTTTTCAAAATGCTAATGCAGTAACTGATTGGAAAAGTGCAGTAATGTGATGATAATAAGATGTAGATGAGGGCTAATCAGAGCTGTCTATCCATTAAGAGGATTTGAGTGTACTGTAAGTGCATGTGTGCATCCATTCAAGGCTGCATGCATATGTGCAGAAAGTGTGTGTCTGTGCACATTCACCTTCATCAGAATATTTAGCATATATTAATGTTCAATCAATTTCTCACTCCATTAATGCAAAGTTTGATTAGCTATAATGTATTATAAACAGGAATCCATTGAACTTGAATATATCAGAGCCAGCTTACATGACCAGTTCATCTCATTTTAGGAACGTTTTGAAATAAATATATACTGTCTGAAAAAGGGTATATGTTGAGATTGTGTGCATTCAGGATTGGGCTGCAGGTTATCATTTTTTTGTATGTCCTTTTCCTGCTTAAAAAGATTGAACATAGACATGAACAAATTGATTCTAACTCCAATAACCTGTTTGATACATCTGATTATCGGGTATTTCATTGCACAACAGACTTTTTGCTCCTGAACTCTGCTTCCGGCGGGTGAGTCGAGTTCTCAATGACAGAGAAAGAGCATTCCATTTTTGGGATACTATCTAAAAAATATTTTACCACGTTGGCGGACTTTGAGTACGAATTTCAGGTACAGTACTTGTAAGTCAATAATTGGATGCCATTAGGGTACTTTTGGGACTAGTAAGAGGCCAATCACCATCACTGAAACACCTGCAAGACAAAGAGATAGTGATAGACTTCCTCACTAAGACAGAAAGGACAGGAAAAGATTCAATAAACTGGTTAAGAGGGCTAGTTCCATCTTGGACTGCTTGCTAGATTGCATAGGTGGGTGGGATGAGGATGTTAGTTAAGCTGACGTCAATCATGGACGAAACCTCTCACCCCCTGAGACTGTGGGGGCCTTAAGCAGCTCCTTCAGTCACAGACAGTTTAAGCAGAGCGCTACTGCCGGTCACTTCATATGACACTTACTGTGTTTGTCAGCATCACTCACCGCCACTTATAACATGACATACCGTTCTGTGGAACTTCCTACGTGTATCATGTGCAATTATATTTATATTACAATGAGACCATGCCCCCCCCCCCTATTATTTAATGTAACCCGGAAATGTTGAATAAAAAGAAGCTCTTATCTCATATCACTCTCAATCACTTTTGGTTACTTGATACTTTGTTTTACTGGGAAATATTGTGCTTTTTACTTTACATTTATTTGGCAGATATAGTCACAAGTGACTCTACAGACTAATATTTTAGAATATTTAAACAATTTATATGATTATCTAATAACATACAACAGATTTGTTAAGGTTCAACCAGTAGTTTAAACAACAGCGTGAGGTGAAATTATACCATATTTTATAAACCACATATTCCAAACAATTAATGAATAATTATTTTATTCTTTGCTCTTCGTACTAGGGAGGCTGTTAGCGCAGTGGACTAGTGCGTTGGTGTTCGGATTAGGGGAGCACAGGTTCAAACCCTGCTGCAGTCAGCATGTCGTTGTGTCCCTGGGCAAGACACTTCACCCCAAATTGCTCCTGTGGAGATTGCCCACAGTATTGAGTCGCTTTGGATTAAAGCGTCTATCATGTAATGTACTGTAAGTCGTCTTTCTGATGACATTTCTTCACCTATTTGAGTAGGATTTTGAATGCTTGAATTTAATTGTAATGTATGATTTAGTTTTTTTATAACTTTTTCTACCACTGATCCAAAGCAACAACCTATCAAAATAGATTTGTGTGTTTTTTCCTGACATTGTGAAACTATTTATACACAATCTGTATGCATCTGATTAATTGAGCAGTATTTTATTCATGAAATCGGACCGAGCAGTAAACTGCTTCCTCTGCCCGACACCACACAATCAGCAGCCGGATGAATGATGCCTCCTACTGTCAGGCACACTGAGTCATTCATGAACATTCACCCACATATCCCACACAGCCACAATTCACACTTCCCTGTGATCTACTGAGTTTATCTGTGAACATGAATAGTCACAACTACAAAAAACGTACTTGACTAATTATTGAATGTCATCTAATCCCTGAACTCCCCTGACAATAAATAGTGAATTATCTTTCATCATCTTAAAAGCACCAACACCAAAACATGCAACAAGGCTTCTCTTTCTGTAAATTCAGAGGTTTTTTTTTACTTTTTTGTTTTTGTGTCCAAAATTAAAACTGTGGTTTCATTGATCCTGGGACCCAGTGCCCGTTATAGAGTGATGAAACACAATGAAAACCTGCTCTCTGTTCATTGCAACATTTCAAAAAAGCCCAAAAAACATAGCAGGATGAGAAAGTAAGTCAAGGCATTTATGCTGCAGCTATTTTATATAAACGGAATCACAACTATATCTTTGAGCTGGCCCTTTTCAAGACAGTCCTGCAACTTGTTAACAAATAATCAGTGTTTTTGTGACCAGTTGACTTGATTCTGCATTCTTCACCATCCATGTCTAAAAGGAGCCAAATGCAACAGGCCAGGCAACACAACCAACATGCTGTTTCTCTAAAACAGTTCCAACCTAATTTGGCAGAGGATGCTGAGCAGAGTCCATGAACATTTTCTCTCATTCAGCACAGCTGGATTGAGTGGATGTGGATTAAGTGGCACCCAGTGGTGTAGTGGGCGTTGGACGCGGGGGTACGCCATACCCCCACTTATTTGGAGCATGATCTTTTTTTTAAGTCTAATAAATATGAAATCATTGCCAGTGTTATCAGTTGCAAGTGTGTATTTGTTGTAATAATGACGAAAACATAATACATTTCACAGTAATTATAATAAAAAATAAAAACGATTTCATTAAAAAAGTATGATTCATCATCACGCTCGTGACCCCGCGGTCACTGACACACCCACGGCGAGCCAGCTCGCCGCGTCCGCCGATTTTGCGGCAGCTCTTTCTCTCAAGAACACTAACGAAAAAGCTCTATAATGGCAGGCTAACATGTTTTACTTGACTTATTTTCTAAAAAGAATATAATTCACAAGAAGAAAGAGGCTAGCAGCACCGAAGCTACAAGTGAAGCTGCTAGTAATACATCATCAGAAGAGCCGCCTAAAGACGTGGATAATGCTAGCTAACTTGCACGTTAGCTGCGCTAGCAACGTTCCCCTGGCTATCTCAAGATCACCTTTCCCAGAGGTATGGACGGAGGAGATGTGGCGGAGGAAACAAGAGGAATACCCGTGGATAGACTGCAAAGCTGGGAAACTGGGCTGCAAAGTTTGTTCATCCATGTCGGATTTATCAGTCTTCAAAACCCAAGGTGTGTGTGTGTGTTGTGTGTGTGTGTGTGGTGTGTGTGTGTGTGTGTGTGTGTGTGTGTGTGTGTGTGTGTGTGTGTGTGTGTGTGTGTGTGTGTGTGTGTGTGTGTGTGTGTGAAAAGCAGCGCTGTCTGCTTATTTGCAATGTAGGCTAGGCCTAATCAGAATAATGTCATGTCCAGATTCAATGTTGTTTGCATAAGTATGGCTATATTTTTCGTTTTGTTTATTTAATAAGTTAATTTCAAGACAACTTTGGACATTTTGTTGGTTTGTTATGAGTTTTAAATAGATTTTGAAAGTGGAGAGAGAGATTCTTTCACACACAGTGACGTCACGAGCTACCCACAATGCAACGCGCGCCATATATCTATATAGAAATACGCCATTTTCCTGGAGGTGCTAATATCCTGGAGGTGCTAATATAAACAGCTAGGTAATGTAGCCAGGCAGAGCGCACTAGGTTTTTTTTCTGAATTAACGACCGAAGAAATCGCTGCATGTCTTCGGATTACATGTCTGGACTTGAGGGGTGTGCTCTAGGTCGTTACCAGCGTAAACTAGAGCTGTGTGGGTTGTCAGATTGCCCTTAAAGACTTAGAAATGACTCTCGAAAGTGGCCTTCGGTCGATTTTGGCAGCATCTACGTCTATCTTCTAGAAACACCAGGTGAATACCCCACTTGTCACAATAATATTATCATGCCAATGCATATATGTGGTATTTTAGAGTTGACTAGATATTGATTAAGGCAATAGACTGATATTCTGCTTGCACCTCGTGTGAAATGGTGGATACCGGAAGTACGGTGTCGCCCTCGGCCCAAAACCCGTATGTGTGTGTGAAAGAATAGAGAGAGAAGCAGCACTGTCTGCTTAATTGCAATACTGTAGCTTATGCAATTTAGGCCTATTAATTGTTTATGTAACGTATGTGCCAGTGTGTCCATGGTTTTGAGTCTGTGTGTGTGTTGAGCGCAGCGCCGTCTGCTTTTTGCAGTACAGTAACGGCCCCTACACACGGCGGCGTGCGTTGCCGCTTCAACGCTTCTGCCCATTCACTTTGAATGGGGTGACGTCACGATTCGCCGAACTGCATTGTGGGAGCAAAGCGTAGCTTCTCTCGCGGTGCTCGCTGCAAAAGTAGAGCAATGTTCTACTTTTGCCGCCTCGACGGAGGCGTCAGCCAATCAAATCCCGCGTATGCAAATCTGACAGTACAAGCGCTAGCCAATCAAACCGCGTGTATGTTGGGAGAGCCAGACCGCAGTTATTTCCCAGATGTAAAAAAATGGAGGAGGAAATTATCGTGGCGTTAGGGAATCACCCGGTACCATATGACCAGTCCCTCTTTACATACAGGGATACAAACCGGAGGAGCCAGGCATGGGGGAGGTGGCAGAGACAGTGGGTGAAACTGGTAGGTTTTCGCCTGTTTGGGGAGTTTATAGCCAGTGTACTTCGTTTGAATGGACAGCTAGCAAGCATAGACAGTATATTTAGCCAGCATGGATGTAGCATGAATGCTTTGCTTTATATGTCCGGGGCGGGACATTCATGTGATTGGTTGTTGGTCGCGTTGTTCGTAAAAAATCCCCAAGCTTCAGACACGCCCACCGCCAAGCGGTAACGCACGCCGCCGTGTGTAGGGGCCGTAACTAAAGTAGGACTAAGCATACCGGTAGTTTCTGTGGACCTGTCTGCCCGTTTTGTGAGTGCACTGCGCGCATGCGCACTTGTGTGGCATTGTTTGGGATGACCTAATTAAAATAGCGTCCCCCCAGTAAAAAAATCCCCACTACACCACTGGTGGCACCCACTGTAGAAATTCTTCACTTTTACACCACTGGATTTCATATAAAAGATGTACTTTGTGTGGAAAGACTGTGTGCCACTAGAGGGCAACAAAGACCAAATGCAGTTTTTGTTTATGAAACAACTCATACTTTACAGTATGAGAAAAAGATTGAGAATTTCCCAAAACTGGAAACATTACAGTAACGTTCTCTGCCAGTGCAGCTGCAGTACATAGTAAAAATGAATCATATCTGTGATTTTGAACACAGCATTAACCTACAATGTATGGCCAGGGCATGGCACCTTTACTTACATTTCCTCATGCCGTCCTAGGTATGGTCTTCACATATTGCGACAGTAAGGACTATAGTGGTCCCCATCTTCACCATTTGACTACTATTACTCACAATGACATCAAAGTAATATTACATATTATTGGAAATATTAAATATTCATGCGTTAATCCATAATATATTACTACTGTATCATAACGATAGCACAGAGACACGCCATGCCTTTTCTGTTCTGTTTAACAATGCTGTACTGACATCTGGTGGACAATTGAGACCTCGGTCATCACAAATCGTATCCCTCTTACTCAGAACTGTGGCCGTATACATAATCACCCAAAGGTAGTTACCCTTTTATAAGTCTACATGATGATGTTCATAATACTGTATATTCCATAATATTCCGTAACAAAACATACCTAGTATCCATACTTTGTGAGTTCATACTTGACAGAGTACATACAGCTTCACAAAGCACACTGAGCTCAGGTTAGTAAAACACAGTAGGAATATTTGCTTGACTGCATGTCCAGTTTATGCAACACGATTAATACATTTAATAAACACCAGCTAGCACAATGCAGCACTTAAAAGTGAGAGTATTTTTAAACCATGTTCGTTTCAGTTAACAACCGCAGGAGCAGCTCATGCATATCTAAATCCTGTAGTAGTTCTAAATCAAGTGATCTTTTGCCAAGAGAAAGTGTCTTCTACATTACCTACATGAAGAAATGTTAAACACAGTTACTAAATGATTGATGCTGTTTATTTATGTTAAAAAAAGACTTTGTCAGTGATTTATTTGTTCATGTGGAGAGAGGCATCATGAGAATATGGTCAAATTCTTCAGCTCACAAACCCCTACACTTTACTTTAAATATCTTGTACTTCTAAGTAAATTATAATTACAGCAAATGTATTTCTAAAGAACAATCTCTAGAAACACAAATCCTCTTCTTTCGTCCCTGAAACAAAATGACCCATGATTTCATGTTACCCCTGTAAGCAGGTTCATGATCACCGCTCACCTCCTGTTAGTGTTGTAAAGCAGCCGTACAACAGAGGTCAGCTGTGATTGTTTAGTTATGATCCACTCTGGGTTGAAAGTGCATAGCTGCTTTAAAAATAACAGCCTTAACATGTTTCATGACAAACAGCAGAAGTTGAGCTCGTTGTTAATTCTGTCTCTTCTTATTAAGTTTTCTCTGGAGGAACTACTTCCATCAGCAGCTGGAGATGCATGGTGATGGGTCCTGCAGTTGAATGGAGGTTTAAATGACATCAGAACAACATAAAAACGGAATTGCATTAGGTTGTTGTTTAGGCTAAACTGATGGTCATGAAATAATGAGTCTGTAAAAAGTCAACTTACTCATGATTTTGCGTGCCCAGTTGACCTTCCGGTGGACGAAAGGGTAGTAGAGGAAAAGTCCACTGACGATGAAGATAGTACAATAGAGGTACTCCAGGTCTGGCTTATCAATGATGGGTGCCAGGACTAAGTAGCAGGACACCAGCACCATTATGCCTGCTATGAAAATCGGCACCTACAAGTAATCACAAAATTACACAAGGTCCACTCTATAGTCTTAACATGTACTTCTAAGCCCTGTGAAACCCAACTGAACTCCCTTATAAAGATTGAATATTACTGGCATAATTGAAAAGTTTTGCTAAATAGAGGTTTATTTCCCCTAAAATATGTATATAGCTTCGAATGGTCACTTTCATAATACATCTTTAGCCTATGAAAAACAAAAATCAACCAAGTTTTTTTAAATTTATAATAGAAAATTCCAAACTATGATCTTTTGCACAGGGTTGAGATAAAAAAAAAAAGCCATGCAAAAGTTGTTCTGAACCTCCATACATGATTTATTCAACACGCTATTGAGAAGTATTTACAAAACTATCTCAATAAAATGCAGACTTTGTCTTTATTCTTGGGCCTGGTATTTGAAATTCCCAGTAAATATGAGAAGTATTATACATTGGATCTTTTTTGTGCAATTCTCTAGGTATATTTTTTATTCGTCCCAAATTCACGTTAAAATAAATGAAATTCACCACCTTACTAAACATTATTTTCACTTTGCTGTCGTTTGAATGTATGTATCGAGATTCAAATTAACAAAGCACCTGAATGCGTAAACTTGTTCAGTCAAAACCCAATAAAAGATGAGCTTTAACCCTCCTATTGTGTTAGTTCCCCCCCCGCCCCCCTTACTTTGGTGTTCGCGGTCAAATTTGACCGGTCCTGTTTTAACTGCTATTACATTAACACAAAAAACATTAATCATCACCAAATATCATTTAACACCCTTTCAAACTGTATATATTGTATCAGACTACTGGTATACATGAAAAACTGCAGTAAATATACAAATAATAGACACTGAACATGTATTGCATGTGCCAGGTGTGTGTGTGTGTGTGTGTGTGTGTGTGTGTGTGTGTGTGTGTGTGTGTGTGTGTGTGTGTGTGTGTGTGTGTGTGTGTGTGTGTGTGTGTGTGTGTGTGTGTGTGTGTGTGTGTGTGTGTGTGTGTGTGTGTGTGTGTGTGTGTGTGTGTGTGTGTGTGTGTGTGTGTGTGTGTGTGTGTGTCATTTGATCCGGATGGTTACTAATTCCTTTTCTTTATGGCGGTAACACCATGGGTGTTACAAAGTTGACTAAATCATCCAAAATGTAATGAAAGTGGTGGTCAACAATTGTATATGTTCAATATGACGTGTATATGTAGGATGTAGGATGTGAAGGATATCATAAAGTCTTAATGCAATAGAATGTAAAACAAAAAAGTTATGATTGATGAAAGTAGTAAATCGGTCAGATTTGACCCGAAGACAACAGGAGGGTTAAAAAGATATCCTAAAACACTTTAAGCCTCACCTTCACTGGTCTGTGCAGCTCCTTCCTGGTGTAACGCATGACGATGAGAGCCAGTGCTGTCAGACCATAAAACCCCCACTGAGCAAAGCTGAAGTAGTTAATGAGGGTGTTGATGTCTGATGGGATAATGTAGATGCTAGCCAAAATACCCTAAAACAGAGAGAAACCAAACAGATAAATATATTGTTTACCTGAATGGAAACAACACAGTCAATACATTATTTATATACATTTGAATAATACAACAATCATGTAGCCTTCTGGTAAAATTACAGAACGTTTTTTAAGAGGCTTACATCATTTTAAAACTGTACTCAATACAATGTGAACCACCATGCAGATGTTGAAAAAAGACAGATGACGATGTAAGACCAAATTGAAAAGTACAAGGGGTCTGATTAAATATGCAAGACTCACATTGAATATGAGAGCAGGAGCTGGAGTGTAGCGCTTCAGGCTTATATAGGATAAGATTTTCACCATGTGACCTTCTCTACCAGACACATAGGCCAGTCTGTGAGAAAAGAGAATTAGAAATGTGTTGTTTTTCAGTTGTGTATTCTTCTTGGAGTTTCTTGAGTTGTTGTTTCTTGACTGTCAAAGTGTTTCCACATCACATCAGTATTGTCACGTTTTGAACTCTGTTTACTTGTGCTTTCCTTCTTAAATATGCACACCACATAGATTCACACAGACAGAACAATGTTTTCATTTTGCTTCTGTGTTTCATAAATGTTGTGACAGTTGTCTTTTTTACCTGCCAGCGGTGAAGCAGCTTCCATTGGCAGAGCCGAATGTAGAGAAGACAACAAAGAGCGGAACGATCCAAGACAGAGGGTAAAGGACTCTGTCTCCAAAAGTCTAAGGAGGCAAAAACATATCCTTCAGAAACAAAAGTGTAGCACAAAAAACAAATACTGAGCTGTTACTAAGGTTAAATCTCACATTTACATACAGTAAGATTATAAGATAAGATAAGAACTACTTTATTGATCCCAAGTTGGGACTTTTTTGTGTTTCTGCAGCATAAAAAGACATGGCACTGTACAATAAAATTAAAAGACAATAAAATAAACATTTAAAATGTCAACATCTCAATAGCAATAAAATAGCAATACAAAAAAAGTTGAAAAGATACATGTTGAATTACAAAGTACTGTATATGTGGAAAAACGATTGAATACAGGCAGGTCTAAATCCTCAAAAATAATTCTCTATTTAACACCACACAGCTAATAAGTCATTACAAGCTTTTTAAAACTCATTGGATCTAATTTTCTCAATAACCAAGGCAACCATCTATGGTTCTTACCACGGCAACAGCTGGAGACAACAGCAGTTCAGTGGGGGTCAGAACAGTGAAGTAAGCAACGTTGACCAGCACATAGCACACAGAAACCAAAGGGATCCCAATGATGATGGCCAATGGCAAGTTCCTGAGATGAATGGACAGAAAATATGTACTCATGTGCAATGAGTGTGTAGCCTACATAAGGAAATGCTGCTTTTTGTTTAATGACCATTACCTAATTGCAATTTTAAAAAAACTGTTTAGACTTAACTTATGTGTCTTACCTGAATGGGTCTTTCAGCTCTTCTGTAATGAAATTCAGTTGATTCCTTAAAAACAAGGAGTATGTGTCATTTCTTAATGTTGCGTATTACCAAAAATGAGAAATTAAAATAACGATAGTGCATTTATAACAGTAATGAGTTTGATCATTCTCCTCTGCAGAACAGCACACCGATATGTGCATGCAGGGCCGGCCCTAGACATTTTGGTGCCCTAGGCGAGATTATGATTTGGTGCCCCCCCCCCCTCCAAGCAATACACGATAGAATAAAGAATAAATAAAAAATCTCTACAAAAGACCAATACACCACAACAACTGAAACGCATTGACATGTTGGTTATATACATAAAGAAGGTTTCAAATGTATTCATTATTGTATGAAGATGTTTTAATTGGGGGGTTGACGTCACATCATCTAGGGGGGTCCGGGGGTATGCCCCCTCCGGAAAGATTTGTTTTAACATTTTAAAGTAAAATGCTTCAATCTGGTGCACTTCGAGCAGAATTACTAGATCTAAGGGGTACAACTCTAAAACACCCATATGATTTAATAATCAAATAAGTATGTGAACATAACCTACCATAGCGAATAACAAATACATGTAACATATTTTATTTTTGTTGTTCATCACATCTTATTTTCAACCCGGTATCACCGCAAGACGTGAACATGTGACGATTTACCATGCTGGGAGACGTGAAGATGTCACGGTTTTGTCCCCTTCAAACGTGACAGCTACACGGTATTGTTAACCCATGTTAACCAGTGGAGAAATAACCGGAAATACCAAGCAAATGCTACCCCGACGTAATGATTTATTTTTAATAGTCACACTCGATTACAGCGATTTTCTTGTTGCCCCAGCTGGTCGACACCTCTTTTAGCAGAAACAAAGGCTACATTAATGTATTAAATCGATGTTAATCCATGCGTGTGGATGTGGAATTAACGGACGTGACGTTGTGCGATTGAGTTGCCAAGCAACAGCTTCGGTTCATGTTAATTTACAAACTATTCAACTACAACCGTAGTTATATTTAAAAACATGTTAGAAGGCCTCACGAAATACTTTAATGCACATTAAAATGTAAATGTGAAGGAATGTGTGTATAACAAAATACATCGGTCATTAAACGAAACCGGAAACAGACGTAGGCAAGATCCTCAGCTCGATGATTGGATGGTTATCCGCAATGCATGCTGGGATTTGGTGT
The DNA here is from genome assembly GCF_902827175.1 of Gymnodraco acuticeps. Classification (NCBI taxonomy): domain Eukaryota; kingdom Metazoa; phylum Chordata; class Actinopteri; order Perciformes; family Bathydraconidae; genus Gymnodraco; species Gymnodraco acuticeps. The sequence goes on from NW_022990747.1 coordinate 1,239,795, forward strand.
TTATGTGATGTGAAATCTGAAAACGTTTTTAAAAAATACAATAATACTTTATTCCGAGTGTGCTTGCTTTACTCTTTGAAAGTCGTCACATAACAGCATTGTAATACACGGTTCGGCTGCATTAAATATGACATATCTGCCGTAATTCTCTATTTATAGAGCCCTGATGAGAAGACTTCTGGACAAACAGGAGAACTGCCGCCAAAACTGAAGATGTGACGTGGATCATAAATATATAAGCAATTATACAACATCTTACATTTCTTTTCACACAATGCGTCTCCTTGCAGTATCAACACTAATTCGGCTGACTTTTATATTTGATCCAATTGGTAGATAGGCTGTATTTAAACCATAACCGTGCAGAGCTGATAGAAAGACATCTATCAATATGTGTGTACCTCCACCATTAAACTGTCATTCTGCACATTTCTTATACTATCTACATACATCTTATAAGAGTATAATACATATGTATAATATCAGTTTAATAATAAACAAATAAGTGCTTAAACATAGTTAACATTGCAGGAAAGCAATATATTAGACGTTAAGTACTTTGTCAGGCTTAATATTTATCTGTAGATACAAATGTCACTGTGTGTGCTGTCTGCTCTGCATGTGTGACCATTAAAGAATCAGAATACCTTTATTAGTTCCACAGAGGGGAAATGTGCAGCGTTACAGCAGGAAAGAGCCACAGACAGCTTAGTGTTGCATATCTTACATGTGTTAAAAAAGTACTAAGTTAGAATAAAATAAACAATATGCTAAAAAAGTACTAAGTTATAATATAATAAACAATATGCTACAAAAAAGATAAAAAGTTACATAATTTTCAAAAATACAGATCAAAAACAAAACGGCATATATATTGATTTAGTGGCCAGGTATAAATTACACAGTTATTAATGGCATATATATATATTGCACATATTGCACAAAGTTGGTTTGTATTTAGCAGCAAGGGGTGTTATAGTCTGTGTTGTGGTGTGTGTAGGAGGGTCTACAAGGGGCAGTGCTGGTTGTAAAGTCTGACCGCTGCAGGAAGGAAGGACCTGCGGTTTCAAGAGGGTTTCATCCCTCCATATTCTTCTTAAAGCTTTTTTCTTATTCAAAATAAGACCTTAACCTAAAGTACTCTTTAATGTTTAAATTAAGCCTTATTAGTTTGTCTGTTTTGCACACCCTCCTATTAATATCTAATAATAAAATAATACAATTCAATAACGTGCTTTGACCACCAGGTGTCCCTTTCTATCAGCTCTGCACGGTTATGGTGTAAATACAGCCTATCTACCAATTGGATCAAATATAAAAGTCAGCCGAATTAGTGTTGATACTGCAAGGAGACGTATTGTGTGAACAGAAATGTAAGATGCTGTTTAATTGCTTATATATTTATGATCAACGTCACATCTTCAGTTTTGGCGGCAGTTCTCCTGTTTGTCTAGAAGTCTTCTCAGCAGATAGTAGAGAACTACGGCAGATATGTAATATTTAATGCAGCCGAACCGTGTATTACAATGCCGTTATGTGACGACTTTCAAAGAGAAAAGCAAGCACACTCGGGATAAAGTATTATTGTATTTTTAAAAAACGTTTTCAGATTTCACATCACATAAACACCAAATCCCAGCATGCATTGTGGATAACCATCCAATCATCGAGCTGAGGATCTTGCCTACATCTGTTTCCGGTTTCGTTTAATGACCGATGTATTTTGTTATACACACATTCCTTCACATTTACATTTTAATGTGCATTAAAGTATTTCGTGAGGCCTTCTAACATGTTTTTAAATATAACTACGGTTGTAGTTGAATAGTTTGTAAATTAACATGAACCAAAGCTGTTGCTTGGCAACTCAATCGCACAACGTCACGTCCGTTAATTCCACATCCACACGCATGGATTAACATCGATTTAATACATTAATGTAGCCTTTGTTTCTGCTAAAAGAGGTGTCGACCAGCTGGGGCAACAAGAACATCGCTGTAATCGAGTGTGACTATTAAAAAATAAATCATTACGTCGGGGTAGCATTTGCTTGGTATTTCCGGTTATTTCTCCACTGGTTAACATGGGTTAACAATACCGTGTAGCTGTCACGTTTGAAGGGGACAAAACCGTGACATCTTCACGTCTCCCAGCATGGTAAATCGTCACATGTTCACGTCTTGCCGTGATACCGGGTTGCTTATTTTACCTAGTTAGCATTTATTTATTCATGCATTTTTTTTTTTAATATCTCCAGTTTTAAAGGATATTTTTGGTTTACTGTCCTATAGTATACATTAGAATGATTTCAAACCTGTTGTTATTTATCCTAATAATTATTAAGGAGTGCCTTGGAAATATTTGTTTACATAAATTGTGACCAAACCGTTTGAGACCCACTGAGATAACTTAGACTAAAGTGAACTATCTAAACACTCAGAGTCCTTTACCTCACTGAGCTGTAGTTATCAGCCTCAATCCAACAACAATCCGCGGTACCGATGCGCGCCCTCTCTCTCTCTCTTGCTCGCTCGGAGGCTCGCTCGCACTTTGGCTGTGAGCTGCGGGCGCCTGATAAGTCAACATCCCCCACTTTCATCCCTTACAGCGCCAAAATGTTGCCGACCCGGGGTGCAAAGGGTGTTTACTATTCAATTATTAATATAAATGTATTACATCAAGGGCAGAAAATTAGGCAGAATGAAAATGTAATTAATTTTTCTCCTAGCGCAGCGCCCCTCCAGATCTGGCGCCCTAGGCGGCCGCCTAGTTCGCCAGTGCCAAGGGCCGGCCCTGTGTGCATGGCCTTGCTCCACCACGCAGAACGACCTAGTTTTTCCTGCAGTGAATCACTGCATTCAATGTCAGGGACATGGTCTTTTGGTGTGCTATGTGCTATATCACATGGGCTTTGATCTCTGGTTAGCCTAACTGGTAGAAAAGTTATGGAATGAAACCCCTGCTGTGATCCAAACATAACACAAAAACGGTAGGTCATATGATGCCATCTTTCCAGTTGCCCTCAGAAAAATTGCAGGCCTCCCAAATTGACCTTACACATTACAAAGACAGGAACATCAGTCAGGCTACGATACACAGCCACACACTCCAGCACCAGGAGGATTTGAAGTGAGGCCAACTAAAGAATCTCCCAGGTGGTCACACAGCACTGCAGACTAAAGCATTGATGTGGAAACCCCAATGATACAATGAAGACACATGCCCAGTAATAGGACCCACTCATGAAGAGGATAATATGATTACACACAATCTTGTCCCTTTTTAACCAGAAGTGACACAAGAGGGTGGAAGTGCAACCGAATGCTAGACAAGGAATGTTGTTCTGTTTAAATGTCTACCGAGGTCACCAGAATGTAAAAACGAACTCTTTTAACTGGAAATACTGTGAGCTTTGTTAGACGAAAGAGAAATAGACCCTATGCATAATGCTTTATCAGCTATTTTAAATGAGACCATAACTATAAAAAATGAACATCATTCTGTATTGAAGAAGACAATAAACTAATGATTGGGTTAATAAATCATGTGAGAAGTAGGATAATCTTCTCATAGACTTTGTATACAAAAAGGCTCTGTTTTTGCAACCAGTTTAGCCACACCCTGATGGCCATTAAATAGAAAGCAAGTTTACGGCACTTCCGCATTGGCTTCACTTTTGAGACCAGGAGGTTGCCGCTTGCCCTGCATGCGTTTAGTGTGCACGAGAACTGAGTGAACAGCTGGGGGAGCAGCTGCCACTCACTGGGCCCCACCGCACTTGCAAGTCTCTGGCATGTCATTACTGTGAGAAAATAGAATACCTGTTGATGACAAACCCCTAAGTTGATTAACTGTTGCAACTGTGAAACAGGGTCTTTCCTGGAGATAATAATAAGGTTGTTTGAGGGTTGAATTCACAGAATGGGAGTAAGAGCACAAGGCTGAAGAGTAGCTGAAAGGATGAGTAGAGTCACAGTGCTCCCTATATAAAGACATGTAGCAGGAAAAGGCTTGTGTATGAGTTGAAAAGTAAATAATGTAATGCTTTAGAGAGAAGCATAATAAGTGAAGTATAATAATTACCATCCATCATAAGCCCAAAGCCCGTTATAAAATGCCAGTCCGATTGCTCCAACAGACGTTGATGAGCCTTCAAATGCATTTGACAAATTCTCAGTGTTTCCTGGACACAAATACAGAACAGTACATAATTGTTAACAAACTCTGCATCCACATTTGTTTTAATAAGAGTTGGAATAAAGGAAACTGACCTTGTGCCAACATAACCATGCCAGCTACCACTATGATAAGAATGATGAAAAGTTTGGCCAGAGTGAAGACGTTCTGTACGTAGTTCGCCAGCTTAACGCTTAAACAGTTGACCATGACGATCACAACTGAGAAGACACAAAAAAGTCAGGAATATAAAGCACAAGTCAACAACCTAGTGATTTGAAATTAACTTTAATTGTTGAATAGTTTTTCTGGCCAGCTGACAAAGTAAGTTAAATGTTTAGCTCTCTATTACACTCCCCAACTCCCTACCCTACTTTGATCCACTGTTTAATACAAAACAACATTTATTACAACACCTTTAAATGTGTAATCCACAAGTTATGCGTAATCTACTGCTATTAAACCTTTAGTCACAAGGAAACGAGTGAACTTACTTATAGCTGCTGCTGCAAGACTCTTTGTAACAACGACAGGGGGAGTGCAGCCGGGGTAGAAAGGAGTGGAGGCATATTCTGCAAAGCTCAGAGTGATGATGGCGAGGGACGAGGGCTTCAGCACCATAACAGTGGTCCAGGAGTAGAGGTAGGCTACGAGGGAGCCAAAAGCCTCAGATAAATACGAATACTCTCCCCCCGATTTGGTGATCATGGTGCCAAGCTCAGCATAACACAGAGCTCCTGTAAAGTCACAAATCCACACAAATACAGAGACTGAGAAAAGAGGAGATATGTAAATCAAACAAGGGGAGTTTTATAATTGTTCTGTTAGAAAATGTAAGGAAAAGGTCGGAATTTGGGTCTAAACGCATACTACGCACACACTCAAAATCTAATCATTGTTTATGCTCAAGGAAAATAATTCAACCCAAATGATAGAGGGAATACACATTTAGTAGTTCTTATGGGAATGAATATAAATAAAATAAATTACAAATTAAACAAAAAATAAATAAATAAAAAATACTTTAAATGAGTCAATGTTGTAGATAATATCAGATCCAGCAGTGGTGCAACCCACATGATGGTACACACACTTAGAAGTCCATATGGAAATCCTATAAAGGAATCGTAATAAAACACTTTAAATGAATCAATGTTGTAGATAATATCAGATCCAGCAGTGGTGCAACCCACATGATGGTACACACACTTAGAAGTCCATATGGAAATCCGATAAAGGAATCGTAATAAAACACTTTAAATGAATCAATGTTGTAGATAATATCAGGTCCAGTATCTTCCTTGGGATCTTATTGTGGTTTAAGAAGGAATGGTCAGGTAGACAGGTTCAAAGTCGCTTGGGAAACAAATCACTTCAGCTCATAATTGTTATCACATAGATTGTTCTACTTTTACTATGTAGTTTGTTAAACTTGTAAACTAACTCTATGCAGATAAACATTAATATGTTATACCTTCAAGCTCATCACTAAGTCAGGCGTATCTGAATTCTGAGTTACTAAAACCCACAAAAACACTTTTTGTTTACAAAGCCGCTAATCTTACCAATTTACTTCAATCATTGCTGTACACACTGACTCAACAGTTATTGAATTACAGCAATTGACAGTTTACTGTGTTGGTTTTTCCATGACCACTTTCCAGGTGCTTCAAGCAAACATCAAGAAGGCTGTCATTATTTTCACCACATAATTATCATGGATTCACAATAACACAAGTAGGCCGAAATCTATAGACACTTTTGAAAAAGCAAAACCAATAATATTCAAGTATAATCAGTCTTTTCATTTTAAACTTATTGTGCATTTCATGGGTGTAGGGATAGATTTAGAGGGACAGTAACCATAACTGTACAACGTTGTACAAAAGTAACAACTACAAAATGGGTTGCTGAAAAAGCAACCAGATAAACTCATTAAAAAAACACCCATGGCCTAACATCTTCCAACACAATATTATGATTTCCATCAATATTTCTTATTATATTGAGCTATTGTCAATAAGAGTATATAACAACAATCTGAGTATTTAATACGACAGATTAGGATCAAGGTTTACCTATAAAGGTCATTGTTTAATATCATCAAGTAAAGTATCTTTTAGAATGTGCCATGCAGTAGCAAACATAGAGCAATACCTTACATTGGTTTCCTAAAAGATTCATGTGTATTTCATCAAAAGAACAGTTGTTATTTGTGTGTCTATTTTGTAGCATTTTCTCTTGGGTTGTGTGCTCTGTTCCTCTCTGAGCCATTCTCTATTTGGAGACAGAAATCAAAGTATAGGGACAGACATATCTGATGCTGATAAAAGAGACATATTGTTTGAGATGCCGTTCTCACCCATAGTGGCTAACACGCCACAGGCCGCCCAGATGAGCAGGCAGGGGCCCACCGCTCCAGAGTACAGCAGAACAGCCTTAGGAGAAATGAAGATGCCCGAGCCAATCATCGTCCCCACAATCAGACAGATGCTACTTAACAGACCAACCTGAACACATGAAGAGACAATAAGAGAAGTGTTACCCTCTATGTGGTTGAACCTCTTGAATGCTGTATTTGAAGTGAAATTTAGAAAAAACTATTTGACTAGCAATAGTGTACATTGTGGGATTTGCATTATGATAAAAGTTTCTATGTATAATAAGGAAAGCTTTCACTCACTTTTATTTAAATTATTGATTTGGAATGACCTGAGTGAGGAGATAAGGCTTTTATAATCAGTCATCTCTTTTAAGCCACCTCTTAAAACCAATTTGTATAGACTTGTTTGTACTTTTATAGACATCTTTCACAGCTTTTTTGATTGTTTTGCTCTGTTGAACTGTTTCCCTCTCTAATTGTTCTTTGCATCGTTTTCATTTAACTTGTGTGCTTCTTTTGTTCGGCTTTGTCTGTCAAAACACATACACTTTGAATGTTTTGTTAGTATTTGAAAAACTCAATCCGGCTAAGTTATCAACATTCCAGTAGAACCCGTCATGAGGAGATCTAATGCGGTCGATCTCTGTGTATCCAATCGACTAGAAAGTCAGTGTCATACCTTTGGTTATCAGGAGGAGAGCACATTCTCAAGGTTGCGCTAACCTAAAGTAGCAGATATCCTTTATCTTCCTTAGAGACATGTTGACCCCTCAGGCTGTACACTGTGCAATTAAATATGACCAATGAAAGATAAAATGCAAGTTAGTATTGGACATGTTTCTGTGTGCCTGGATGTGAATGTGCAATGTTGCCAACTCTGAAGCAAGTGCTTGATGAGCCAGAAGTATCCTAAATCACATACTGTAGCTTCGAATTCTGGATTTGTGTTAAGGTTTGTTTGTTATTATTAAGGGTGCATTTTAAAAATAATTATCTTCATTCTTTGAAGACATTCAAATGAATTGATGGAGGAATGGATGGACATTGATGCTTCACCTTTGGTAATCCCCTAACTTCTCGTCTGGTGCCTCAGTAAGACTGACACTTGTTTTCTGGTAAAAAAAAAAAACTCTCCAGAACTGCTGAATGGATACCTTTCTATAATAATAATGCTTGGTGACCCACAGACTGTTCATGTAATACTACCAGCAGGTCAACTGATGACCAAATAAATGAATGAATGGAAACTAATACAATTCTCATCAATCACTCACCAGCATTTTGTTGTCAGTACTAATAATCACGTTAGCATTAAACACTAAACTAAACATTACCTGACAAATGTATTTTAATACTTTGTGATTCTTTTAATTATTTCCTGTTTATTTGTTTTATGTTCTCAATAACATTGTGCTAATATAACAAAAGTTAGGTGGAGGCTTCAAATGAAATAAACTGAGTGGGTTTTCTGCCTCTTCCTGCACTGTGAAATACTTGTTATCCTTGTCATGTATATGTGCTTTTAAATCGTGCAATCCAATTTAAAGAATACAATGGATTTGTCAGCATCATTGTGTAGTGCTTATTATTTATTTGTCATAATAATCCTAATTTATCCAGTTAGATGTATCCTGTTCGTCCCCCTAAATTCACTTTAGGGATTAGAGGGTTTAAGAGATCTGGACAGCACCTCTGAGAGGATCATTGTGGAGTTAATACACAGAGACGGTTGTTGTGGTACTGCCTGGTACTCAGGACCTGCCCCCATTAATGTTAAAAGGTAAGGATGGTGGGATCCTACTGTGTGAACATCTAATAGGACTTGTTCTCAGAAACACAGATACACACACACACACTTACATCTTTTTGAAGCACAGTAGCCTTTGCAGGCTGCTTGTTTTTAGTCTGAGAGTCCACGTTGTTGCTGGTGGAGCCATTCTGTGACTCCTTCCTCTTCCTGATGTTTTCTTCATCCATTTCAGTCTGCTGGTGTGTAGGAAAACGTAAATACGTGAACACATTCACAACAACAGGTTTAGAACACTGTGCTGCTACCAGCAGTAAGAAATCCGCTCATCTAGCTAAACAATGAAGTGTATACAAGTAATACAAAATCCACCTAAATCCAAATCTATTTACATTGTTAATCCTTTGATATTTCTCAATGTATCCTCTAAAAGGCCATAATCCAGATTTTCACTTTCCACAACATTCATTTTTAAATGTTAATGCCACCCCGGTTTTAATCCATAAATCTAGCCACACCAAGTAATGTCTTTCATTAAACACTTGTGAAAAGCAGCTTAGACTACTGTAAATTCCAAGAAGTCATGCACCTTGTATAAACCTTTGTTTGGTTGAGATATCAGCTGTGAGTCAAAACTGCAAAGTTTATTCTAAATTCTGTGAGTATAGATAGATAGATAGATAGATGGTACACTTACTTAATGATTCTGAAGAAAACCACTTCAGTGATGCTCCATGAACCTTGATTGTTTTGAGCTACAGGACTAACTCTAATGAAGGAGAGCAGGAATGTAAATGTCAATGAAAACCTGGGGCTGGCTGAACACACTCCTCCAGTGGGAGGTTCCCAGATCTGATTGGACATCCTGGACAGTCCTGGATTGAAGGGAGGTGGGTAAAGTCAGGGAAGCACATTTGGACAGGACAGTTTCAATTTTCAACAGAAAGCTCTAAAACCCGTCCTACTCTCTGAGCTTTTCTCACAATGCTTCTTTGATAAGACATATGAAACCTGTGTGTGTGTGTGTGTGTGTGTGTGTGTGTGTGTGTGTGTGTGTGTGTGTGTGTGTGTGTGTGTGTGTGTGTGTGTGTGTGTGTGTGTGTGTGTGTGTGTGTGTGTTACATTCCCTTTCTACTCTGCCTTTCGTTTTCAAAAGTATCTCTCTGTCAGACAACTTGCATGTTCTCCTTTGTGTTGTTTTCCTTTTCCTAACATCAGTGTATTGTCAAATTTACTAGAAATAACTGTCTCCTTGAGAATGAACTGTGTTTAATGGCAACCTTCTCCTTCGTTGACCCAAGCATCCTCCTACAAGTGCCTGTGATTGAGATCAAGCTTTTTCTTCAGACGGTTTTACCCCTCAAAATGAGAAGGGGTTGAGCTAAATGTGAAAAAAACAAATGGGAATTTAATTGTAAGGTAAAATGATTAGATCTGTGGATTGTGTTCATAAACATTTGGAATTCTTGAGGCCAGCCTTTTTCAAAGGTAAGAATAACTTTTAAAGTGAGTTTAATATATAGTCTTGGTGACAAACATAAATGATAGGTTTGCATTCATTGTACTTTATGAACAATATGGTTAAAATATTCAAATCAAAAAAGATTATTTTTCAGGATTCAATTTCAGTTTTATGCAATTAATCTCAACAATAACATCCTCGACTAAATGATAAAGGACATGTATGAGAAGTCGAATGATATTTAGGTTTGTCCTGTTTTCTACATCTACAATTTATTTCGTCACTGATCTCATGGCTGCAGTTTTGAAGGCCCTTGCTGAAATACAAACAAGACATGTTTTTAAGAAGCGTGTGAGAAAATATGAACAGTTGCTGCAGACAGACAGCCGCACCTGCTCATGTAATTTGCTAACACGTTGGTATTCGCTGATCTGCAAATCAGGAGGTCAGTAGGTCTCTGCCACCCTCTGCAGTCAACATGTCGAAATACCCTTGGGTAAGATACTTAACCCCAATTTGTTCCTGTAGGAATTGTGTGTATGTAAATATAAAATATCTAATACTCCTTCTGTTGTAGGTTTTACTTGTTAGGATTTGGGATACATCTAGGTTCATCTATGTCAGTCAATGAGTAGGAAGACATTGCATAAGTACATGCAAAACCAGGTTTAAGGTTATTTATAAACATTATCTCTATCTCACTTTTATATAGTTTATAGTATTTTTTCAGCATTATGTGGATCAGTCAAAAAAACAAATGAAAAAGCAAGAGATGTGTATCAAGTTTACTTGTTGTTTGTGTTATGTATTTCTTTTTTAATACGAACTGTTGATTATATTGTAATGTAAAAAGTCCTGAATGGTGTGTCAGTTGGTCAGGCTTTACTGAATATCTTTGGGACAGCTGGTAAAAACAAAACATTTGATGGCGTCTCTTTGGACTTTGGGACAGGCATATTTCCTCTGTTTTCCAACATTCAGTTACAGTGTAAACAGACAAACAAGAAGGTGCATTCATTGCCTAACTTACTATTGATTCTAGTTTGTGTCCAGTTACAGTATTTATGATCTTTAGTACCATTTAATATAACAGACTTTTATTTTATTTTTTAAACACACTTGCATAGTTGCTTAACACTTTTTTCTCTCTGTTCCAGTGGTCCACACCCTCCTGTAGGAATTGTGTGTATGTAAATCACTTACTGTAAGTGTCAGCTACCATTTAATGCAATGCTAATGATCAGAGCGAGTGCATTCACTGCAACAATTCAGGCTTTAGAGCCTTTGCACTTTCATAATCTAGGCTGGTGACTCAGGGTGACCGGATATAAAATATAGTGTATTATTATTGTTGTTCTCTTTGTTGAAAATGGAAACAATATGTGAGGCTTATCAAAATTGATAAATTGCCATATAGCGTAGTTTGCCTGCACAAAAGAAAAGAACAAAAACGTTTGACCAGATCTCAAGAGGTTAGCTCAATAATGTATGACATGTTTAACCATCTGATTCATCCAACATGTTTTACAGAACATAACATTTTTGATATGTTGAGGAAACATACATAAATGTATCAGTGCCATGAATATACAGAGAATGTCAGATAATAATTAGACAATTAATGTCACGATATTCATGTTATGTCACGTTTTTATGTCTAGGTTTGGGTGTTTTGCTGTTCTCCCTGTCATGTTTTCCTCCTTGTATATTGTCTGGTCCCTCTCTCTGTGTTTTTCCTCCTGTCGTTAGTTTCCCTGGTGTGTCTAGTTGTCTGATTGTGTTCACCTGTGGCCCTTGTGTTTCTCCTCCCCTGCCCGGCTGTTTCTCGTCTTGTGATGACCCCTCCCTGTATTTAGTCTGTTCTCTTCCTGTGTTCAGTGTTGGTTCGTCTTTTGTTTGTGACCGAGTTCACCGTGGAGTGTTTTGTTTGTCCATGTGTTATGTTAGATAAGAACCCTTGAAATAAAGGTATTATCTGCGTTTGGGTCCTAGTAGCAATTAAGAAATATTAACTACAAAATAAAGGAAAGTTAAAGTAAGTTTGTTAAAATGTCTGTTCATACAAATGAAGACATATTTCCTTGGCCTTGATTAATTTGACCGAGAATAGAAAATTGTGTTTACGTTTCTTTAAAACTTTGATTGTGGAAAAAACAAACATCATATTGTGGAAAAGACATTATGCATGTAATGTGTTGAACTGTTGGGGGCAGCAATGATCCCCGAAACGTCTTAGCAAAGGAGAAGAAGAAAAGTGTCCGTCGAGGCTTCCGTCATCAGGAAGTAGGCGAGTCTTCTTCAAAATCATGGATGTATAATAAGGATAAGACTGTAATATCATAGTAGCCTACTTACAGTCAAATATGCAGTCTATGCGATAGAAGAGCTCGAAACAGCTGTCACGTCACTTCAAACTCATTTGGGCTGAGCAAACAGGAACTTTTAAAAGCGTTTAATAAAAACAAATAAGAAACGCACTTGTTTTTTAGCATGAATACTACTTTAAAGCACTGGAAGGAGTCGGCCACTCTTATTTTAGCCGCCGGACACAGGCTCGGTGTGGCCTCAAGGACACCCCGGACTGTCGCTGCTGTTTCCCCGCAGGACAGCAGCTGCGGACCGCAACACCTGCCGCACAAGTCCCGCTTTGATTACGACGTTTTACTTCTGAAGCGAAGCGGTAAAAGTGGATTCATGCCAAATGCGTATGTGTTTCCCGGGGGCAAGGTGCACTCCTCTGACTTTTCGAGTGAATGGCTGGATATTTTCAAGTCTTTCTGTAACTTTTCAAATTTTGGTTTGGGAAATGTCACCCAGCCGCTGGAGACTAGACCCCCGATATTCGCCACAGACAGGCTGAAATTCGGCTCTCCTATCCCGGGAGAGGTCGCCTTCAGGATCTGCGCATTGAGGGAGACTTTCGAGGAGTCCGGTGTGCTCCTGGTTGTGCCAAAACTAGAGGAGAAGAGTTTGTTAAAAAGCATAGAGGACAAGGGGGACACTGCTCAAGGACAGCATTACAAGGTGAACGATCTGTGCAGCACTGAACTTACAAAGTGGAGGGCTTTGGTAAACCAGAATCCCTCCAACTTCATCAGGATGTGCAGAGAGTTGGAGGTGTTGCCCTAACATCTGGGCTTTACACGAGTGGTGCAACTGGATGACTCCCGCAGGCCGGTACGGAGTGACGAGGTTTGACACGATGTTCTTCATCTGCTGCCTGCAGGAGATCCCACACACACTGCAAGATGAGAAGGAAATAGTTCGCTTTCAGGTGATACATACATCAAGTAAACTCATGTTGAAGTGCTTTGCAGGAAACAGCAAGTATTTAATACAAATTAATAAATTAGGCCTGCCATAAATAATTGATAAATATATCAACAGAAAATGTAAGTCATTATCTTTAAGCTAAATATCTAATACTCCTTCTGTTGTAGGTTTTACTTGTTAGGATTTGGGATACATCTAGGTTCATCTATGTCAGTCAATGAGTAGGAAGACATTGCATAAGTACATGCAAAACCAGGTTTAAGGTTATTTATAAACATTATCTCTATCTCACTTTTATATAGTTTATAGTATTTTTTCAGCATTATGTGGATCAGTCAAAAAAACAAATGAAAAAGCAAGAGATGTGTATCAAGTTTACTTGTTGTTTGTGTTATGTATTTCTTTTTTAATACGAACTGTTGATTATATTGTAATGTAAAAAGTCCTGAATGGTGTGTCAGTTGGTCAGGCTTTACTGAATATCTTTGGGACAGCTGGTAAAAACAAAACATTTGAAGGCGTCTCTTTGGACTTTGGGACAGGCATATTTCCTCTGTTTTCCAACATTCAGTTACAGTGTAAACAGACAAACAAGAAGGTGCATTCATTGCCTAACTTACTATTGATTCTAGTTTGTGTCCAGTTACAGTATTTATGATCTTTAGTACCATTTAATATAACAGACTTTTATTTTATTTTTTAAACACACTTGCATAGTTGCTTAACACTTTTTTCTCTCTGTTCCAGTGGTCCACACCCTCAGAGGTCCTGCAAAGCTACATTTCGGGGGAGTTTTGGATCGCCCCCCCACAGTTCTATGAGCTCAGTCGAATGTGCCGCGTCCCTCTGCTGGAAGACCTCCACCTCTTCTCCAGCAGGCGTGCCAGAGAGGGCTGCGAACGGTGGCTGCCAGTTATTTCCTTAAAGGATAAACAGTTCTTATCACTGCTGCCAGGTATCATATATCTCATCTAAGCCACATCCAAACATGCTTATTTTATGTTTCATTAAGTAAATAATAAATGTAAATAAGTTGTGGAGGTTATTATGCCTTATATGACAACTCTGTTCCACTATTGTACAGAAGTGAATTTAAAAGAGCACACCATTGAGGCACAGTATTTATTTCATAATATAAAAACAAGGGCTGTGTTTTGTTGATTTTAATTCATTCCGATGTTGTTTCTACTTAATGGTTGCCAACAAATGCAATGTTTGCTAAAACCTACTGGGCCCTACAGTTGAGTTAGAGGAAAATGTTAGTGAGGAAACATGAATGCATATGATAGTTTCAAGTGTCAAGGCTTTTATTGTATGTTCTTTCAAAAGTTCAGGTGTTTACCAGTCTTATGGCCTGTGGGATGAAACTGTCCCTGAGTCTGGTGGTTTTAGAAGATTTATTTAACTATTTGTCTTTTTCCCCATCTCTGCTTTTCTCTTTGTCTCTCTTGTGCTGTCCACGCTCTCCAGGAGACAAAGACTACCCTCTGGACCCTTCAGGAGAGGTGGGGGTGGGTACGAGTACAGACCCTCAGCAGGAAGATGCTCAGGACGACTCTGCACTGCACCGCTTTGTGACCGTAGATCAGAACACTATAAATATACAGATCACCATCACACCCAAGAACAATCACCTACTTCCTGTTGTCACCTTCCCACATGACTTAAAAAGTCAGTCTTAGCTCTTTGCCCGACATGCCGTACGAGTCGCACAACTGCTGTGAAAATGCAATGAAGCAAGACAAATGTAATGCAGGTGAAGAAATCAGATGGCCTTTTTCACAACAGACATTTTGCCTTGATTAACAATTAACAATCGGTTGTATTGACTTCCCAGTGGCATTTTGGTCTTTACTTCACACCTTTTTGTTCAATAAAAAGTGATGCTCTCCATGCACTCAAAGGTCATCACTGTCTAGACAGCCTGCTGTTGGTCAATGGAGCAATTTAGCATTACAACATTCTCGAGAGTTGAACTTTTCAGAGATTATTACCATCGATTCTCTCGACTCCACGCGAGTCAGTTTTGCTGCCAGTTTGACTGTTTTCAGGAATGCAAACCTAATATAGTGAATGTGTTATTTTTGTTGTCCAAGTTTTTTTAAATCTACCAAATGTTAACCTACGCTGTGTTCCCCATTTGATTTGTGGGTTGTTGATGAAATGTATTATATTCTGGATGAATTGCACTTACAAACAAATGTGGACTGTGTACGTTCCCTGAGTTTTTGTCCTCTTTACATGAGTTCTCCATCAGTAAAATTGCATGTATTCCAAAAAATAAATCATCGAGGATTATTTTTTCTTTACCCTCTTCAACCCTGGTGAGTTTGTTTCCTTTGTTAAACCGTGGCAGTGTGACACAGGAACCCTGAAACTGAAGCAGCTACTTTCAATTCAACCATCATTTATTTGTTAATCTCTGCTTTTGATTTTTGTTACTACTGAGACCTTGCCAAATGTCTTCAGTAGGAAAGGCATATTAGTGTCAATGTCAATATGTCTGGAGGTGCTTTTTTCTATGTTGTACTCCATGTGACGGTTGTATCAGTATTTGCCATAGTACCTGTTTTTCTAGTTTTTAACACATTTGATTGACAGTGTTTGCCAATGAACTTGAAGGTTTTGCTCAGACACTGGTTTATATGTGCAGCACACATGCCACCTGCAGGCCACTTTAAGAGGGTGATCAAATTCAAGTGCTTCCGTCATTTGTTTCAATGTGAACTTCTGGATTAAGTTAAATGAGTGCAATTTATTTCTTATAAAATATGCTGATTACAAATAATATTTGTAAATCTGATTTGTATTTCTTTAAATATTCTTAAGTATGATTAATTATTAGTTTAACATGGTGTTTTCCTCATACAAATGTTCTCAAAATATGAAAAGGGCCTGGAGAAGCATACACTCGTTGTCACTTGTTCAAATGCAGATGTCTCACTAGGTTGACCGGTGAAAGAACAGTCTGCATGAAGATGGCCAACATGAGAGGAAGCACGTTTAACCCGGATGAGGAGTCTGTTGTGCACCATAACCGACAACAAGATGCATTTAAATGGTAAGTGTAGTTTGGATCTTTATTTGTGGATGACAGGGTTGTGGCTGTGAAAGATACAATAATATATACTGGGATGTTTTGTAATATAGTGAAAGAAAGCACTATAGTCTGATTTACTAAGCACTGAAGGTTTCAGGCTTATTTTGTCTGCGTTTGCACTTTAAACAGTGATTGGCTTTCAAATTTGTGACGTACCAAATCTAGTTTGCCTGGGCTTAATTTGAATCTCAGATTTGAGGTTAGTGAAGACATTTCTCACTTCAGTAAAGGAATTTAAAATCCTCCTTTATTGACACACTTTACAAAGCTACTATGCCAGATTAAACATGTTCGGTGACATAACCATGTAAATACACATTTTTGAGTGCTTCTTCAAAAATCATGTTCCACGTGGATATATTTTATACTTGGGGGGCGTGTGGTGCAGTGGGTTGTGTGTTGGTGTTCGGATCAGACAGGTTCAAACCCCACTGCAGTCAGCATGTCGTTGTGTCCCTGGGAAAGACACTTCACCCCAAATTGCTCCTGTGGGGATTGTCCACAGTATTGACTATGTAAGTCGCTTTCGATAAAAGCGTCTAAGTGACATGTAATGTAATACTTGATAGTTCTCTCTGTAAAAAAAACCTCTTGCCAGAATTGTCTCCACAGTTTAAAGAAAAGTATAAACCGTTTTATTGTTACCAAATGCAGGTTTGTTTGTTTGTTTGTTGTTAGTTATGGTGATTCCTCTCAGCAGGAGTGCATATCTCACTGCAGGGCTTCCTCCCTTTCTCCTTTGGGGGTCTTCCTTGCTCACAGCGAGTTCCTTCATGGCGAATTGATAACTCATAAGAAATTATCTGTCAAATGGATTTGTACCCTGTGTCTGCTATTTATAAATGAATTTATTATTAAACTAATCAATGTATTCATTATTAATTTGATATTTTTTACCGATGCTCTGTTACATTGCTTTTAAGTGATGTTTGCTTCTGGTGGTTAGAGATGCACAACAACTGAGCACATAGTGAGCGAGCTGAAAAATGAATCTGATGGGTCCTTCACAAATTCACATCTACTTACATATTGCCTGCTCTAAAAAGGGCACTTTATATTTAAATTAAATGCGGTGCAGTCATAACATCTTCCAAACCATCACTCAGTCAACAGTGCTCATAACCAGCTTTCTGATTTCTGTATTTCTGCAGTTTTTTGGTATCTAATGTAAAGGAAACGTCATCTTCTAATGAAATGAAAACAGTATGTTGCTAATGATACTTTAAGAGAAATACATTTCCCCAGTTTTTTCAAATTTTAAATCAGGTATTGCTTCCATATACCTCACAGTACTTCATTCACATTCAAAAACTACCCCCAACGTTGTATGTCTCATACTGCCAATGATTAGAATATGATTGTTTTTCATGCCGGTCCATTGTTGAATCATGTATTCTGTGATATAGTCCGAAGGCTAAAAATAAAATGAATCACTGCATACAGTAGATTTATGTGTGCAGCTGTATCTTCTATCCGTTTTTCCATGTAGAGTCAGGGTCATCCTGCATCCCCTGTCCAGCTGTGCTAGCCTCTGTCCTCACACCACATCTCCTCGTGCTTCACAGCGCTATGTGTGTGTGTGGGATGGTGGTGGAAGGAAGGGGGCGAGTTGAAATAACACTGCTCAGCCGTCTGTGCATGGTTGCGATGGATTCCGTTGGGGGTTTCCATGGCAACCCACAGCCTATGAAACCCACCATCTTCGTCCAGATGAGGTGATGATGCGCTGGTCTGTCTCTGCCAAGTGTGTAGCTTGCATTTCTGTGAACCAGTCTGCTTAGTTTGTTAGTTTCCAAGCGACGGAGTGAAGCAAATAAATGACTCTATCGTGCATACGTTAGAAAAATCGCTTTTGAGCAACTGAAGAGAAAGACGATTTACTCACCTCTTAAGGGTACATTTTTAAACCTAACGAAGCATATCTTTTTAAAACGTCTATGATGTGGCTATTTTGTGTATGAGCTGGCCTTACAGGGATTGCACATTTGAACCTAAGTACATTTGTTCATGAACATTTGTCTGGAAACCTCCAGAACCTATTTCAAAGAGCACTGTTTCAGGAGGTTTTATCTCCTCCACTTTTTCATCCCCTCCATTTTCCTTCCCATGTATAATTCATCACCTTTATATTTTTGGAACTCTGGATGACAATGTAGGTCTGTCGTGAAGTTCAAAGAGGTTCAACATGACTCACATTTAACAGAGCTTAGTGCCTCTGTGAGATGACATTAAGGAGACAACATGTCAGAGAGCCTTCTGAATCATGTTAGCAGGCCACTGATTTTTGTTCATCAAAATCCTGATAAATAAATCCTCTCATTTGCTGCCTCTTGCTTTTGGGTGTCGAGTAACTTCTTCAATTTTTTTTAATATGTTCTACTCATGATTCTCTGCAGGTTTCTAACGCTTGAGTAGTAAAGAAGTATTCTATATAAACATGTAATGTCCCAAACAATTCCTTTCTTAATTTGATACTTGAAAATGTAACACTTGTTTTGTTTTTTTATTGTAAGAAATGTTCCATTGCACATACAATGAGTTAGGCATCTGCTAAGAAAAGGAGGGATGCTTTAATTATATTTGACCCTTTGAGATAATTGCACACTTCTACATCCAGCAACCGAGGCTGAGTGGTCTTTAAATGCCAGGGGTCTATTTACCGGGAATTATCGGAGAAACCGCTCATGACTGGGAGATCGTTAAAGTCAATTTAGAGCTCATTTAAGGTGCAACTTGAGGAGTTACTAGACGATTTATCAGAATTAACATTGGGCGATAATTCAAATGTAGTGTTATAATGACAAGTAAGAATTATTTATGTTTTACAGCAACTGTGCGTGGATGATAAATGTTTATCCTGATATCACTCTGTTTTCAGCCTGAAAGCACAACCAGAAAGCAGCTGATGAGAATCGTTCTGAACAGAGGAGCAACACTAAATACATGTACCATTGTTGCAAATCTCATCAATGATAATTAAACACTTTTCTTTCAACTTTACATCATTTGTAGGTACTGTATATCTTCCAACTTATCACATTTTTACCAGAAAATGTTCTGATAAAATGTCCTCTGTAGACTGTAGTTTTATCCTTTTTTGTAAATAATTGCTCATTTAAACCAGAGAAAAAAAATGATGTGTTGAACTTTTAACATGACTATTATTTTGACTCAGTATTTAGATATTCTAGAAATACTAGGAACACAAAGCTAACAAAATTGTCCTTATAAAAAGAAAGGTGTGAAAATGAAATGTAACTGTCAACTAAAATTGCATCTATTTTAGTTAACCCTCGCAAAACTCTTCTCAAAGGGATAAACACAAGATGTTCCATGAAGAGATGAACAGAATTTCATTGCTTAATATGTATTCAGACCAGCCCAGTCTTTGGTCTTTGACAGGATCAGATGAAGATTTCTCCAACTATTTCTGAGCTGACCTCCAAATAGCCCCTTACAGCCAGCCTCTGACAGCCAGCCACCAGGAATACCTTCAAAGACTCTTACAAATAAATCCATTAGGGAGTTAGAGTATCTATCTTAGTCCATGTTAAATCGAATACTATAAACCCAAGGTGGTGACATGTTAATCCACTGCAAAAATACCTCTGGGTAGGCCCTAATCTGATGTGTATGTAGGCTTTGCAGTGTTGACAATCTGCACTCATCTGCAACCATCAACTTTAATTTAAAACATGCCTATACATGATAAATGTGTGACATTCAATGCATGCGTACAAAAGCTGCTTTGTCTGCAATAGTTCATCCAACTACAAGCAAGTTTTTTAGTTTTTTCAAATTTTATTATAATAAATATACTTATGTATGTACATGATCTGACACCAAAGTCTGTAGGTTGTGAAAAACCCTTCTATTCACATGTTGCAATGTATACATTCAAGACTGTTTGCAAGAAAACCCTGAAAAAGAACATGGACAGGCTTACAGTGAACAGGTGCATTATTAAAAGACTGTGCAACCCTCTTGTACTTACGTTTCATGAAGCACATTGTGATTTGATGCAATGAAGTAAGATGCAGGCCTACTAAAAACCTTGCTGTACAGAATTTATGAAGTATTCAAACAGTGCTTAAGGGTGTGGAACAGTGCAGATTTGATCACATCCAACCGGAATACTGGCTCTATTAGTTTCTATACATCATGACCCTTCTCTGACTACATGCCCCCTGATTTTGGATTGGAATGATACATTTAAAGCATCAATCTGCAGAACATTAAGGGGAATACTTAACAGTAGGCTACATTTACGCTTGAGCTTTCCTACTAATCCACTTGGATTACGTGTTGTATGCATCAACCTGATGGCCAGACACTGTCACGTAATTTCATGACTTTTTTTTCTCCAAAAATACACGACCTCTTGGCCCCTTAAAAATACTTAACCTGAAATGGTGCCCATGGTCCATTGTGTTGTTCTACATTTTATATCTAGTGCAACTCCTTAACGCCACCGAATACATTCACAAATCCGATAAAGATGAGTAATTTCTCGTGTCCACAAATGTCCAGCTCCTCAAAAAAAGGTCGTTATCTCTCTTGTGGAGCGCATGGTGTCTATAGGGTTGTTTGTTAGACACTTCAGGACATGTTGACGACCAGATATCCTAAAATCCCAGCGGACGCAAGGATGACAACGAATACAAACACAGCGCAGACCGAGGCAATGCCAGGGTCTCTGCTGCCACCTCCTTCCTCTTCTTTCGGCTCCTCTTCGCAGATGGAGATGACACCCACGGAGGAATTTCCTACACTCATGTTTGACTTGAGCTCCGCGCCCGCCTCCTGCTTCGCCTCAACGGCCCACGGCGCCACCTGCACCTTCATCTCCATATCCTCCATCATCTGGCTCACCTGGGTGATCTCGGACTGCAGCTCCCGGAGGTCCACCGTGTCGATGTTGCTGTCCGCCTCGTACTTCATGTTCTGCACGCTCATGGCCCGGGCCGCCACGGTGGTGGTGCTGCCGGTCATCCCGGTTTGGATGAAGTGCCTCGTCGGCACCTTGATGGGGAAATCCTGCCCTATCTCTAGGGACCTTTTCATGTCCACCTCCAGAAGCTCCATGCTGCTCGAGAACAGCACCCATAGGCGCTCGTACTCGGCCCGGTCCTCTTTGCTGATGGACTTGTCTTTGAGCAGGGAAGTCAGTTTAGTCCTGTTGGCCACGGCCAGCTCCTGGGCCTTTTTGCGGGTCTTCTTCAGCTCCTCCCGCAGGTTCTGCGAGTCCGAAGTGCTTCCCAGGGTGATGACCAAGTGCCTGTAGCAGGCGGTCACTTTGTTTAAAGCGTCCAGCATTGTTTTGCACTCATCTTTCCCCATGATGACGAATTAAATAAAAAGTCTATATGCCAGAAATAGGAAATAATAAACAAAAGGAGCCTGGAGATAAATGGCGAGCAGTTAGTGACGGAGCTTCCTCCGCTGTCCAGTTTAGTTTCCACCGGAGCAAAACCCCAGCTCTACAAATCCCCTCAGAGCACTAGCAAATTCCTCTCTATCCATGCTCCTTCCTGTCTGCAAGCAGGCACAGAAAGCGGCTTAGATATTAATGCGTCCGTAAATGGCTTTAGGCGTCTACCTTTGCGCTTCCCCACTCGAGATCAGACGGCACAGGAGCACCTCTCCTGCAGGGCGGATGCTGAATAGATGTGAAACAACCCAACCGCACTTTTTAGGGGAATGGGATTCAGCTACAGGTGTCCCAACATCCGCTTTTTCTGCCGTTTGAGGATCGCTTTAATCGTCAGCAGCTTAAAATAAAACAGCTTAATGTTTAAAGAGGATGCGCAGCTGGGGAAATGGAGATCTTCACTGAGAGTTAAAGAGAGAAAAAGGCTTCAAAGCGTCCATAACGAAGAGCCAAAAAGAGCCATTGTGTTTTTGCTTTGTTTATCTGAATGGGGAGCTGTTCGCTTCAGCATCCAATCGTTGATGTTTGGAGTAGGCTAAGCGCCTTCTGAGGTCACATGTGCGCACGAAACAGAACCATGCAGGCAGGGAAACAAAGCAGCTGCGCTCCCATTGGTTTGATCACACAGGCGTCTGCCTTTAAAGTCATCCTGTCATTGGCTGCTGTGTTCCCAATGTGGGCAGTGCTGTGATGTCTATCAGCTGATATGTCAAATAACAAAGCCCTACAACATATCATCCACTCTCTGCCATTTGTCATCAGGATCCTTCATCTGTTGTTATCTGTCGGAGTCAAGTGCACAAATAGCTGCGGGACTAAACATATGTTCAGCATTCTTTATATGTTACCTTACCAGTACTAGAAAAACAAATATGTTCAACACTTTTCCTGGTTGATCGGTTGAACCAGCTGCTTTGTAAATGTATTACATTTACAGTAGAGAATGGATATAACTGTGTGACATCACATATTGATTTCTTCTCTTCCTTGTCTCACTGTCAATTAGCCATAGACTTGCCTGCACACGGTTTCTGGTCAGGAAGGATCCCAGTTGTTGCACACCCACTGTTGGTTGGCTAATCATGTGTTGTTTACCTTCTTGGTAGATGCTGTGTTGAGAGGTGAGAGGCAGATAAGGCTGTGCGCTGTTTGCCTGGTTTGCTCTTGTTGCATTATTGAGGTGGATGGGGCCTAATTATCCACTGACTGCAGTGTAAAGCTAATGGACTGATCTGCAGAAGATGCATCAGAGATCTCAGGGAAATTCTCAGGGAAAAGGGATAACTTTTAACCTCCCCTAATAACGACATTTATTTTTGATTGCGACTACATCATTGAATCTACACATGTAAATGATATACAAAATCTTAAACATCCAACCTTTGTTAACCTTTGCATTTTACAGTTTACCTCTCCACATAACAGTGTTTTGTAAATAAATAAGACCTACAGGCTATGTCCCAATAGGATAGAAAATTCCTTCACATACACATTATGCATATCCCTCAAATCTGCACCTATATCTCCCCCTAAAATGAATACAGTCTCTCTCTGTGCCTCTGCTTTATTTCTATGATATTGTTGGATATGTGAACTGCGGGTAGCCAAGCCAGTGTCTGACTAATTACAAATATCTCCGCTGAATCTGATGTTTTGTTAAGATCTTGGTTGATGGAACCTTTTTGAATATGTTTCCATGGCAACCTCTCACCTCCTGGCAAGCACTCTTCAGTATTTTTCCCACAAGGTATTCAATTACTGCCAGTAAATTGTCGACAGTCATTGTATCTCACGTTGCATCTAGAGATACATGTTCTAAACTGAGATTCATAAACAACAGTTGGATTAATTGTAGAACTTTAAGATGTGGTTTGAGGTTTTCAAAATTATATGATCTAACTTTGTATTTCATTAGACCGACATAGGCCTGCCTGTCTGTCTGTCTGTCTGTCTGTCTGTCTGTCTGTCTGTCTGTCTGTCTGTCTGCCTGCCTGCCTGTCCGTCCGTCCGCCCGCCCGCCCGCCTGTCTGTCTGTCTGCCTGTCTGCCTGTCTGTCTGTCTGTCTGTCTGTCTGTCTGTCTGTCCGTTCGTCTGTCCGTCTGTCTTTGTTGCTATAATAAGATTTCTGATAAGATGCTCTGTTAAATTCAAGTGTCAGGATGAGTCACACACGCTGTGGTGTGATTGCTCTCAGACTGAACTCATCATGGAAACATCAAAGTGATTTCCTGTGTGGAGGCTCTTAGTGGTTATCAGTTACACAGAGAAGAGTAACAAGATATCAAGTTGCTCCAGTTATTAATGCATTTTACAGAGATGAATGCATTACTGTGACTTTTAAAACGGACATTTGCTTCTAACTTCTACTAACATTTGTCTTGTGGATTTGTATCCTATTTTGTAAGAACAAGTTTGTCTTGACTAAGAATTCCATGTACACTCCAATATTAGTAAGATTTGGCATTTTTATATGACATAAATTTATATAAACATTTATTTATTCTCTCTTAATGTTTGACCTTGTATGGTTGTGACCTAAAGGCAAACGATTGCTTAGTTAAATGTAAGTAAATATCAAAATGAACATTAATCCTGTATTACATTTTTAGTAACAATATTAATGGGTATAGTACAGAATAAAGGTAGCAGTTAAACAGACCAGGCAAAATATAATTTAAAATGAGATATGATTTTAATCAAAAGTGAAAATGTGTTTATCCTGGGATGCACAGTAATATTATCTGTTGTTAAATATGGATGGTCTTATTGTTACGATTATTGTGTTATGTCACGTTTTCTATGTCTTGGTTTGGGTGTTTTGCTGTTCTCCCTGTCATGTTTTCCTACTGGTTTATTGTCTGGTCCTTTTCCTTGTGTTTTTCCTCCCGTCGTTAGTTTCCCTGGTGTGTCTAGTTGTCTGATTGTTTTCACCTGTGGCCCTTGTGTTTCTCCTCCCCTGCCCGGATGTGTCTCGTCTTGTGATTACCCCTCCCTGTATTTAGTCTTGTCTCTTCCTGTGTTCAGTGTCGGTTCGTCTTGTGATTTGGCTTGTCCTCGGTGAGTGTTGTGTTCTGTCTTTGTTAGTATAGCCTTGAAATAAAGGAATTTTCACGTTAATCTGCATTTGGGTCCTACCTGCTTCACACACCGTAATATTACGAACCGACCACGATATGGGCCCAGCAGATCCGTTTGAGCAGGAACTAGTGGATTATACCTTTTCTTTGTCTGAATGTGCTCATCGATGGATAGGAGCGGTCAGGGTTCAGCAGCGAGATGCTGCTCTGGCAGATGCAGTCCACCTTACGCTGAGGAATCAAGATTTGGTTAAATTCTTACCGGCCTGGCATTTGGATTACCTCACGGTTTGTTTTCCCGATCCTGATAGACCCAGGTCTCCAGATTCCCTTTTTGATACCACACGCATCGGTGTGGTCCGTCTGGCGTCAGCACCTGCTTCTCACCCAGTGTTTGCTACAGTCCAGGAGCCATTCGCTGGTACTCGTCTGGCTTTTGGAGGTCCACGGAGCCTCCAAACGGCTCCTAAGAGGAGTCGCAAGGCCAGGTTAGCAGCACGAGCCCAGAAGGCCATGGTTCCAGAACCAGTTCAGCCCCCAGCAGCCATGGTTACAGACCCAGTTCTGGCCCCAGCAGCCATGTTCCTTGCTCCAGAACCGGTTCCGGCAGCCATGGATTCGGCTTCAGAGCCGGCCCATACAGCCATGTTTCCGGCTCCAGAACCGGACCTTACAGCCATGTTTCCAGCTCCAGAACCGGACCTTACAGCCATGTTTCCGGCTTCAGAACCGGACCTTACAGCCATGATTCTGGCTTCAATTCCGGCTCCAGAGCAGGCCCATTCAGCCATGTTTCCGGCTCCAGAAACGGACCTTACAGCCATGTTTCCGGCTCCAGAACCGGACCTTACAGCCATGTTTCCGGCTCCAGAACCGGACCTTACAGCCATGATTCTGGCTTTAATTCCGGCCCCCGCAGCCATGGTTCCAGACCCAGCTCTGGCCCCAGCTGCCACAGTCCCCTCTCGAGTCCCCTCTCAAGTCCCCTCTCGAGTCCCCTCTCAAGTCCCCTCTCGAGTCCCCTCTCGAGTCCCCTCTCCAGTCCCCTCTCGAGTCCCCTCTCCAGTTCCCTCTCGAGTTCCCTCCTCTAGTCCCTCCTCTAGTCCCTCCTCTAGTCCCTCCTCTAGTTCCCCTCTCTAGTTCCCCTCTCGAGTCCCCTCTCGAGTCCCTCCTCTAGTCCCTCCTCTAGTCTCTCTCTAGTCCCCTCTCGTTCCCCTCTCGAGTCCCTCTCGAGTTCCCCTCTCGAGTCACGTCTCAAGTCCCTACCCAATGTCCCTGGTCCGTTGGAGGTTCCAGCTGGGGGTCCTGCCAACTCCATTGTCCTGTCCCGTTGGAGGCCCCGTCGACTACTCCTCTGCCGGGGGTCCTACCAATCGTATGTCTGTCCCGTTGGAGGTCCCGCACTCTACTTCTCCTGCCGGGGGTCCTGCCAGCTCCTTGTCCTGTGCCGTTGGAGGACCCGCCGACTACTCTCCTGGCGGGGGTCCTGCCAACCCTTTGTCCTGTCCCGTTGGAGGTCCCGCAGTCTACTCTCCTGCCGGGGGTCCTGCCAATCCTATGTCCTGTGCCGTTGGAGGTCCCGCAGACTACTCTCCTGCCGGGGGTCCTGCCAGCTCCTTGTCCTGTCTCGTTGGAGGTCCCGCCGACTACTCTCCTGCCGGGGGTCCTGCCAGCTCCTTGTCCTGTCTCGTTGGAGGTCCCGCCGACTACTCTCCTGCCGGGGGTCCTGCCAACCCTTTGTCCTGTCTCGTTGGATGTCCCGCCGACTACTCTCCTGCCGGGGGTCCTGCCAACCCTTTGTCCTGTCCCCTTGGAGGTCCCGCCATCTACTCTCCTGCCGGGGGTCCTGCCAGCTCCTTGTCCTGTCTCGTTGGAGGTTCCGCCGACTACTCTCCTGCCAGGGGTCCTGCCAACCCTTTGTCCTGTGCCGTTGGAGGCCCCGCCGACTACTCTCCTGCCGGGGGTCCTGCCAACCCTTTGTCCTGTCTCGTTGGAGGTCCCGCCGTCTACTCTCCTGCCGGGGGTCCTGCCAATCCTATGTCCTGTGCCGTTGGAGGCTCCGCCGACTACTCTCCTGCCGGGGGTCCTGCCAACCCTATGTCCTGTCTCGTTGGAGGTCCCGCCGACTGCTCTCCTGCCGGGGGTCCTGCCAATCCCGTGTCCTGGTCCTCTTCCGTGGGGGATCCTGCCGAGGCCTGTCCCACCAGCTCCGACACCGGGTCCTGCCCGGCCTCCGGCGCTGTCCAGTCAGCGCCTTCCTGCCCGGCCTCCGGAGCTGTCTGGTCTTTGCCCTCGAGCCCGGCCCTCTGAGAGCCGCAGTCTTCACCCTCGATCCCGGCCCCCTGACTTTCCCGGCCGCGGCCCTCGCCCTCATGCTCGGCCCCCTGAGTTCGTCCGCGGTGGCCTTCGCCCCTCCATAACCCCCACCTTGGACTCTGTCTTGCCCCCGGGCCGTCCGCCCGAGTCCGCCTTCTCGGCTTCTGCCTTGCCCCCGGGCCGTCCGCCCGAGATCCCTTCCGGGTCCTCCGCGGTGCTCTTGGGTTGTCAGCCCAGACCCGTCCTCCGGACCCCCTCCACCACCCTGGTGGCCCTAGTTTTGTGTCCCTCCTCCGGTCCCCCTCCACCCACCCTGCTGGACATAGTTTTTTTGGACGTTTATTGGACTGTTTTGGGTGTTTTAGGGACGTCTGGAATCCGTCCCTTGAGGGGGGGGTTCTGTTACGATTATTGTGTTATGTCACGTTTTCTATGTCTTGGTTTGGGTGTTTTGCTGTTCTCCCTGTCATGTTTTCCTCTGGGTATATTGTCTGGTCCTTTTCCCTGTGTTTTTCCTCCCGTCGTTAGTTTCCCTGGTGTGTCTAGTTGTCTGATTGTTTTCACCTGTGGCCCTTGTGTTTCTCCTCCCCTGCCCGGATGTGTCTCGTCTTGTGATTACCCCTCCCTGTATTTAGTCTTGTCTCTTCCTGTGTTCAGTGTCGGTTCGTCTTGTGATTTGGCTTGTCCTCGGTGAGTGTTGTGTTCTGTCTTTGTTAGTATAGCCTTGAAATAAAGGAATTTTCACGTTAATCTGCATTTGGGTCCTACCTGCTTCACATACCGTAACACTTATAGAGGATTTCAAAATTGGATGTAGAGGTCATGGACACAGTGCATGCTGTTGGGTGACAAACTCCATGGTCATGCCAGCTTTTTATGTAAATGAAAGGTCATCACATTACTGTGATATTTGAAACCGGTGCCAGATGTTTTTATGTACTACACTTCACATTTTAAAGTGGTGTTTGCTTTGGAATGTGTGATTTTTTTTTAAAATTTTTTTTTTTTTTTTAATTCAACTCCCAGAGCAGATCTTAAACTTAAATCTGCAAAAACCAATTGTGTTAAAATAGGTTTTTCATACCAAAATTGTGCGAAATGTATACAACTCGCATTAAAAAAGAAATCCAACTGACCTGAAACAGAGACAATATAGTATCCTTTGCTCAAATCTGTTGTGTCAATACCAAATGTCTGGAGTTATTATGAAAGATGAGCATAAACAACCCCGGGTTCAAGAGGTTAATATGAAGAGGAAACCAACGGAGAGGAATATAGCTGTGTGGTCAAATAATGCTATAAAATGATGCTGTAATCCAGATTAACAGGTTCCTAAAGGACCTGGGATTACCAATATAATGCCCTCTAATGCATCTTTTAGTGGAAGCTGTCATCTGTTCCCTCAAGCATTTTCATCATATGGAATCAATGGTTTAGCCTGTTGGCACTCTATTCAATTCATTATCAGATGATGTTCAAAAAGTGACACACATATAGATGTTTTTCTCTCAAAGTGCATAATATCCTGCACAAACACATTAGAAAAGTCTTTATAACCTCTTTCAGCTTTCTTGATAATCCCTGTAAAGCTCATGCACTGATATTTAAGTATACTTCTTAGAAATGGCCCACACTAACATTTTATTGGCATACGAACTCACCATTATATGCTGCTTTCCTTAATGTATAAACACAACCGTTTTCTTATTTAATGTGTCCAATTTGTCTAAACGTGTGTTTTTTGGTGTGTACACATGTTTATCACTCAAAGTAAAAGGATAAACTCAGAGGTAACGAATAACTCCTGACAGAAAGGCCTCAGTCGGTGAAGTACACACCTTCTTGCTGTGAGGTAGTAGTTTACTAGTAACCACTATGTCAATGTGTGGTCAAAATATCATCTGCTGAAAGCCTGTAAAACACAGTTCTTTTGACACCTCCAAATTTGACATTTTACAGCGAGTGTCTGGAAGAGGATTAGCACTTTGTAGACTTAACGTGACGTGATCACAAAAAGCCGTTATGTCTTGTTACTAGAGTAAAAAAAGATTGCTCAGATTTAAATTTGGAAGCATGTTGTCTGCTTGTTTTAAGTGGTTTGGGATGGCTGGATTAACAGCAAGGCAGGCGGATGAGAGAGGGCCCAGAGATGGAGGCTGTTTGTGGAAGTAGGAGGTGGATTCAGTCAGATAGAAACAGAGGCACCGATGGGAGAGAGGGGGCGAGTGAAAACCAGAGAAAAAGGAAGTCTATCTTTGTTGAATTATTGATGGACATCATCCACTATGTGGTCTCTTACACGGCACAATATGCAGCAGCGGGGTGAACCGTGAGTCACGCCTCAACTCACGAAGGTCCAGACTCAGGAGGAACTCCACTCAACCGTGACTTACGTACACCGACACAAACACACACACAGACACACAGACACACACACACACAATCTCGCAGCCCCATATGAAAAGGAAAAGCTAAGCTTACCTTAAAAGCCCTCATATAAACTTTGTATTGATTTTAGCATTTTATATGATGCAGCACTTAAGAAGAGTGGGATATGTGTGTGTGTGTGTGTGTGTGTGTGTGTGTGTGTGTGTGTGTGTGTGTGTGTGTGTGTGTGTGTGTGTGTGTGTGTGTGTGTGTGTGTGTTGGTGTGTGTGTGTGTGTGTGTGTGTGTGTGTGTGTGTGTGTGTGTGTGTGTGTGTGTGTGTGTGTGTGTGTGTGTGTGTGTGTGTGTGTGTGTGTGTGTGTGTGTGTGTGTGTGTGTGTGTGTGTGTGTGTGTGTGTGTGTGTGTGTGTGTGTGTGTGTGTGTGTGTGTGTGTGTGTGTGTGTGTGTGTGTGTGTGTGTGTGTGTGTGTGTGTGTGTGTGTGTGTGTGTGTGTGTGTGTGTGTAGGCGGCGCGTGAGGCTCAGGTTTGGGAAGGCTAAATAACTTTGTTTACCTGACGCTGCCCGCCTCCGGCATCTATAGAAAAGAGATCAACTCACAACTCAGTGAAAGCACCGCCTGCTGACCAATCAGGATCAGAGCTCAGTGTGCGGAGTTTAAATCTATCAAGTCATATTACAGGAGAAAGGAAATACAGTTTAAACTGCCGTAGCCTATGCAGAGAAGACGCCGACGTGTCGCACTTATCATTCATATCACATCATCAATCAGATCATCTCATCGATCATATAATATCACAATATTTCCTTATCTGAGCCAGCTTCTCGAGCCGTAGCTATCTCGCCGTGCAACACTTAGCCTACATTGTCACATATACTGTAGTAGGCTATGCAGAAGTATTATTTTAAGCAACACATTAAGTTGACTCAAATGGAATTAAAGTCAGATCCCCTCGTGTCTTAGATGGGGCAGTGATATCATAAAACTGTTGTACGCATTCAAACACTCTAGTTTATTTATTTTTTAACCAGTTGTTCTGTATTCTCCTTGCAGGTGCAACTATGTGGCTTGTATCCTGGATTATATGTTTAAGTCATGGATGTTTAAAGTTCATATTTGTCTAATATTAGTTTACTTTTCATTAATGAAGTATGACGCTGTCAGTACACTTGTCCCTGTTTGTGATTGGTCAAATGTTGCTAACACATGAAGGCGCTCTCAGCTGAAGAGAGAAACCCTGGCTTGATTTACCGAGTTTATAACCAGCGTCGTAGGACCGCTTAGCGAGATCTCGTTTGTTAGGGTTAGTTAAAATAACTCAAACATATCCAGGGTCTGTTGAACTGGCTTCGTACAGGGCACAGGTGGCTGCATAGCAGCGCTAATGTCAAAGACACAAACATTATATTTTTTTATTTTATCAGGATGCAGTGACAAAAATATTTGGGAAGGCTTAGCCCTCCCTAGCCTACAGCACCCGCCGCCCCTGCATGCGTGTGTGCGCGCGTGTGTGTGTGTGTGTGTGTGTGTGTGTGTGTGTGTGTGTGTGTGTGTGTGTGTGTGTGTGTGTGTGTGTGTGTTGTGTGTGTGTGTGTGTGTGTGTGTGTGTGTGTGTGTGTGTGTGTGTGTGTGTGGTGTGTGTGTGTGTGTGTGTGTGTGTGTGTGGTGTGTGTGTGTGTGTGTGTGTGTGTGTGTGTGTGTGTGTGTGTGTGTGTGTGTGTGTGTGTGAGTTATATAGTATTTACTTACTCTAAAGCTCAGTATTTAACGCATTATTAATTGCTGGTTTAATATGGACAAAAAACCCAGAATAGAAACGATAATATTTGCTTAAAGGAGGGTTAAGGATCAGTAATTTTTGGCTCTGTACAGTTGCCATGCAACAGTAGAGATAAAATAGTCTATCGGTTAACATTTACAGCGGTTTGAAATCACAGTAAGGCTTGCTGTTTCTGGTCTTTGTGCTAAGCTAAGCTAACGGGTAGTAGCTATTCTGCCATAGCCTTATTTTTTATGAACCGACATATTAATGTTCTAAGCCAGCTCTCCGCCAGAAAGTAAATACGTTTATCTCACAAAATGACAAACTTTCTTTGAATTAAAACATTTTTCAGTCTGATAGGTGATAAGGACTTACCACAGAGTTTCTAGATTTTCTGACAAGGAATTCTAGATAATTGGCTATAGCTATAAGGCATTAACCTATGTTTTTAAGTGTTGTGAAATAAGGCTCTCAACTGTGTGTTATAAAATACTCTCCATGCTAAACTGAGATGAGCCAAAAGGATTCACGGAATCTGCTGGGTCAAGGTTAAGCTCTAATCCTATCACTTTAATGTAAACTTCAGCGAACCCAAAGGATGTTTAGCAAAAGTGATATGTCTGTGGAAAAACATCTGCACAACAGGCTTAGATCCGTGACATTTACTTTGAATGTTGCAGCTTAGAATTACCCACTTTTTTTACCAGCCAGTTTCTGCCGCTTGTCACTCTCCACTTCAAAGTCTTTTATAAATCATGTTAAAACACAGTCTCCTACTTGTGATGCTACTCTGATGCGTGCGTCATCATGGATGCTACTTGTTTGTCTGTTGGCTCCTCTCACCAAAGCCTTTATGGAGTCCATTATATCTGTCCCTTTCTGCAGAAAAAAGAACAGTACTGGGAAAGGAGGAAACAAACAAGCTGATTCTAAAGATGTCCTTCACCAGGCTCTCCAAAGACATTCATCTCTACCGCAATCACCTGCTGTAGGAGCTTGTTATATTTATAGAGGTGCATAGTGACTATTAATGGTCTGCAACTTGTTTGTGAAGATTGTTGTATTCAATTGTGCTTTGCAAATGATTGGGCACACTTCAACAAGTGAGAGCCAATGGCCTAAGAGGGCAAAGGGTCTTAACCTCTAATCTACTCATGTGGTTTTAGTAAAGCCAACGGATTGTAACTCTAAATCCCATCTAAAAAGCATTTAGGTTGGATTTGTGTGGCCGAAGCAAAGGTGGTTGCAGCGAAGATAAGCCTCTGCCAGGTTAGAAGACATTCCAACACGGTCCGTGTCTCTCCTTATGTGGACAACACTCCCAACGGTCAAGACTCTGATACTTTTGCTCTGATTTACTGTCAGTCTTTCATTTATTTCATGTGTTTCTGTCTCAAGGAGCATTTGCATGCATACATGTTTCTTGGATATCTCCAGATGGCATCAACAGAGCGTCGTCTGCTGTGTGGAATATGAATTAATAGGTTAATACTATACTGCTAGGAATTTACATTTAGAGAGTAGACACAATCGATAAACTAATCTGTGTTTGGAAATCAGCAACAGCAGTTAGCTTGAAATACAGAATAGTATGGTACAACTTCACGGATAGTAACAATTAAAATGTAAGAAACGGTATCAATTAAACAACAAGGATTATGTAAAACTGGTTACATATTCACAGATATGAATAATTGTGTGACACACTGTTAAAATGAACATATTAAATTCACACATCACCCATCCGTGTGAAATCTATTCAACGCATATTTCTGTTGTAATTATAGCCATATATATTCCATTTATTATTGTAAATACCTTCATATAGCAATCCTACATGTACTACATTCCTTGTATCTGAACACCTTGGCAATTAACTAGATTCTGACACTACGATTTCAAATACCCATCATACATTTCACCAAACTGCAGTTACGCCAATCTTCTCTCTTTCCCTCTCTCCCTCTCTTTTTTACCACAAATAAAGTGAAGTCAGGTCTTTGTGTTTAATTCCAAACACCAAGGCCATCCCTCTTGAGGTGTCTCTCTATTTAAGAATTCATGAAGACTTTTATGCACTGTCTTTTTATTTTTAACAAAACATTTTCCTTCACGTCTCAAAAGGACTCCACACTCTGACATTGTAGTTTAGGCCTGGTGCTTTTCTCTTTTATCATATCATATCATTTAACGTTGGGAAGGGAAGATGTAAAAGTAGTTCAAGTGAGAATTCAATGGCAATTATTTTATTTTTCTGTGTCTTGCTGCAAGTGAAACGAGACGATTAATGAACCCCTCATGTCTTTATAGTACATATTAAGCTACATTCATTCTCTGGTTATATCTAAGCATATAGATCCAACTCTTGGCAAAAATGATATCCGAAAATGTTTTGTATTTCTTTGAAACGTACTGATGTTTAGTGTGAATATTTTCCAGATTTCCCCTTTGTACATTTTAGTTATAATGTTACATAAACAGTCTCTTAACTTCTCATATTGCACCTTAAAATTCCACTACACATGCATGTTGTATCATTTTTACTTACTAAATGATCATCTCTGTGGTGTGAGGTAACACTAGACCAGGTTGCCAGATTAGATAAGAGACATTCTTTAAACACCCACACATTCTTATCCTGTTTGTCTGATAAATCTTGGAGACAGCAAGAATACTAAGACTGCCCAGCTGTGGCTTTGTTCCCAGACCACATTGAAAATAAGACTTGAAAGGATTTCTGTGATAATCACATTTTGTTTATTTTCTCCAAATGAGTTTTTCTCTCTCATCCCCTCTGGAAGCAAAGACCCACGTCCTTTCAATCCTGCAGCAACACAAACAAACACACACACACTATCAAGGGGACTCGCTACAGTCACATCAAACACCAAACCACTCTGCTCTCCACTCCACTTTGGTTCAATTCATTTCACTCCAAAAGCCAGCATGTCAACAGAGCATGGGGGAAAAGGGGTGGGGCTGCGCCAAAACAATAATACACATGGGAACCAAGGCCCCCCGGTGGGTGATTTGGTTTGTTACATGAGCACTTAGCATTCATTATTTAATCGAATACAAGACTCCTGATTACATCAAGAGTACAAATCTAAAAACCCTGGTTCTTAGTCGATGTTCTATCTTATGCATATCCTGGTACTTCCACGTAGGATATGTTTTGGGGATTGTTTATCATGGGGAGATACTTTAAGAAGATGCAGAAGAAAGTTTACATAAAGCCATTGCTCTTTTGGCAGTCAGTCAGCAGCTCATGTAGCCATAATGGAGAGACTGAGAAAAGCAGTTCTGAAAATGGACAAGGCTTCGGTCCCCTCATTCAGCCTTTAAGCTGCTTTAGAGGATTGCAGGGTATTTTCTCTCTCCCTCTCTCTAAAACAGACAGCTGATATTGGCTCTGAACCATTACAGGACGGGGCAGACGCCCTGAGCTTTCTCTGCGCACACACTGGGTAGGGACCCACCAAGCTGCTTTTGTCTTGGCTTTATAATTCACTCTTTGGAAACCAGTGATAGCAGAACCTGCTGGTCCCTGCTGGGGACATGGGACATCTCTCTGCAGCTGACCAAAAGACACCCGGGCCGTTAAAGCTAAATATATCACTCAGTGGTCAATCCCAAAATAAAGTTGTGACATCACTGAATGGACCAGATGTGTACCACACAGGACAGTTTTTAGCTTCATAGACAGCCTGACCATTACAGTTTTCTTTTTTCCTCAACGTTTTTATGTATTTGACTGATTTTCATGGTCATGGCTGAATGTCAAAAGGATTCATCGACTTGAGTCTTTGAATAGAGTCAAGAGCAGGGTATTGTAGATGTGAAGTATTTTTATAATTTTAGTTTTCTTGCTTATCCTCATCCAGGTAGTAAAGTGCCCAAGCAAAAAATATCAAATTAATCTTAGCAGTGACAGAAATTAATGCAGACGTCATGTTCACTGTGAAGGTTTCCACAATTCAGGTTTCGAGAGTTTGATCGTAATAATTATGGAAATAAATGAGAATCAATATCTTATTTGAAAAAGAAAACTTAAACTGCAAGTCACAAATATCAGCATTTTCTTCGGCGATGATCTACTTTCAAAAACACTGCTATGATCCCCTCATGCAATTAAGTTGAAATTAATCATTGGAAAATGTAAGTACTTGAAGGGCACACCATTTTAATTTAAGACAATCACTAACTTATAATATATTTGTTTAGGCTTTTGCTAATCTTTTTTATAAAATATGTATATTTATTTGCATCCATACATGCTCAGGAGCATTAAACAACTGCACTTTTACAAGCTACAATAAGAGCTTTATTGTCATACGCACAGCTACAATGAATATGATATGCAATGAACAATGTAAGTCAGGCTCCTTTAAAATGCAACATTAGACATACAACAAAATACAAAAACAATACAAAAAGTGCAATTAAAAATCAAATAGTTCAAGATAATGTTGCAAGACTAATGTGCAAGTAATGTAGGAGAAGTTGACTATATGCAAGTAAAATAGAATAAGATGATGGGGTAAAATAAAACGCTGTACAGTTAAATATAATTTATATTTTATATAGATTATAATACTTATTGTAATAATAGATAGTAGGCTACATATGTGAGATGCAAACAGATTAATGGTATGACGTTGTGAAGGAGAGCTCAGGAGTCAGAACACTCTGAGTCTGCTGGTTTTTGTTACTTCCTTCATGATATTTTTAACTTTTACTTCTGTTTTAAATACGTTGAGTATTGTTTCTCAAAGTTGACTTGGAAGAGGGGTGTCATTGTATTCAGTAGCACCCACTAGAGGAGAACTGCAATTATCGCAGATTTGTAGTAGTAAGTCTCTCACAATCCACCAGGTGACGCTTTTCAAG
Organism: Gymnodraco acuticeps; assembly: GCF_902827175.1. NCBI lineage: Eukaryota > Metazoa > Chordata > Actinopteri > Perciformes > Bathydraconidae > Gymnodraco > Gymnodraco acuticeps. Next base: position 1,275,798 of record NW_022990747.1, read on the forward strand.
CAAACATAATTTTTCCGGACATTCACGAACGTTAACGGAAAAACCCGAGGCGAACCCCGGAAGCAGCGTCGTTACTGGTCACCGACTGTCAGTCAGCCCGTTGTTAGAGCGATATGTTGCTGCTGCTGCGGGCACGGCGGTGTTAAAACGGCACTTTATCTCAAACGGGACTTCAATATGTATTAAGACGGCGTTCCCACCATCATAAATTAACAGTATTAAGGTATGTAGTTCAGCTCTCACTCGGGAGGCTCTGCACGGGCACTCGTCGGTCGTATTCTGCGTTAGCATGCTAGCGGTGTTAGCCTCTGTATGTCGCTAGTTAGCAAGCCAGATTTACAATGCATGAGAAGTGTCAGGCTAGCAAGCTGTGTGTGTGTGTGTGTGTGTGTGTGTGTGTGTGTGTGTGTGTGTGTGTGTGTGTGTGTGTGTGTGTGTGTGTGTGTGTGTGTGTGTGTGTGTGTGTGTGTGTGTGTGTGTGTGTGTGTGTGTGTGTGTGTGTGTGTGTGTGTGTGTGTGTGTGTGTGTGTGTGTGTGTGTGTGTGTGTGTGTGTGTGTGTGTGTGTGTGTGTGTGTGTGTGTGTGTGTGTGTGTGTGTGTGTGTGTGTGTTCAGTTTCAGTCACGACCTTTACAGTTATCATTGCAGCAGAGATGTATGGTTAAATCACAGTAGCTTATTATTTCACTGGATTTGAGGATGGGCAGTGTATAAAATAGTTTCCTCCACCCCAATTAAATCTATATAAATATAATACTGTCTCTTATATTTGAGTGAAGTAACTGAACAGAGGCTTCAATGCATGTCTTCGAGTGTTCAGTATCGACCAGCCGGTTGGTTTGGCATCAGGAAGGAGGGAGACTCACATAGTGTTTACGAAAAAACAGCATGTTATTGAAAGTGGTTCTCGGTCAATAGCAGTCATGTCAGTATCTCAGTATAACCACTGTGGCTTGGTGGTCAAAAGACAGGACAGGACACATGTACAGATCTGTGATCAGTCAACAGAATATTAGCAGTAAATACTTGCAGTGTCACTACATTGCTATGAATAGCCATAACGATGAGTGTGTTCCCTGGGATTAAAAAGGGAACACTTACACAGTCCTGTACACAATGAAGACTTAAGCAAGCGTTTTACAAACTGTGGCAATGTGTGGTAACTAAATGTTTTCATATTCAGTTGCCAGTTATAAGTCATACTCATGCCATTCATAACATAATGCAGTGTAATACAACCGACTACGTGAAGACGATATTATAAACATTTCAGTTGAAGCTGTTGGAGAGAAGTGTTGATGTCCATTTCATTGAAAGGTGTTTTGAAGGTTTGGTCTACACTCTTAACAAAAGTCATCCCGTTCGCAAGTGTTATTAACAGCTTTAGCTTGGTGTATAACAAACTAACAGACTGGGGTTTTTGTGTATGTATATGTTTTGATTCCAACATTAAACCCATTTTGTGTGTGTTTGTGGGCCATTTTCCAGGTGTCAGCCTCCATGCCAGGCTTCATATGTACATTATCCTGAATGCTGGTCCAGGAGGTGAACAATAAATCATGTTCTTGTGAGGAGAGAACATAAAAGGTAAGTTACCCACATAAATGTTATCAATTTGTACGTCTTTCATTTCATAGAGCAGAATGTGCAAACAGAGCAAAGCAACTCATGTTGAATTTCATGTCTGTTTATCTCTTATGCAAAAGCTGGAAGGGTGGCTTTCCTTATTTTGCCTTACTACTGAGTAATAGACAATGACTGACCTGTAGGTACCAGGGTGCATTCACTTGATAAGTAATTTGCCACCTGGCTTTTTTCATTCTTCCTTTAGCTTTTCTTTGTCACTGTTTGCAGTAGAATTGACAGTAGGTTGGCCATAAAGCTGTTCTGCCATTTTGAAATGCGACGGTGATACATAAACTCACTTAGCAAATCAAATCCTCTTTCTTTCAGGAATATTTTGGGCTGCTGTTTCATCCCATTGTCATTTACACTAGAGCCAGCCCTTGAAAAGACTTGTGAGTGTGTGATGACTCTGCAACAGGGTGAGCCGAATGACACTGAGGCTACTGCTGATTGTGTTTGTCAGATAGAGGAGGAAAGAGAGATAATGAGAGGGGCGAGACAGAGACCAGGGGCTCTTCTGTGGTTTCCTCTGGCTGGGAGGGGCAGGCAGCTAGACAGCCAGCTGCTGTGGCTTTAATGGACCTCTCTTCCATTGATTGACCACAGGAAGTCAATACGCCTTAAATTAGCCAATAGCGTTTTCTGCTCTGTTAAAAATGATATGATGCTATTTTTTCCCGATGTAAAACAGCACGCTGCTGATGGTTAATGGTAAACAACGCTTTTAGTTATTAAATAGACTTGTCAAAGCAATGAAAGAGGCATCCTTTGGCAGGCACTTTTACAAGTACATTGAATTCTGACCAGTAATATTTCTTGACATTTTACAGTTTGTATAGTTAGGTTTCACAGACTGTGGTGTGGGTAAGGGTTTTGTGTTGTATCTGCTGGTATTGCTAAATATGGAGCATTTTTCTCCAGCCTATATTATGGTTCCTTTATTTGTTTTAATGTAAGCTAGTTCAGCCCGTTGTTTCCAATATTTCCCAACCTACAAAAAAGTTTTTTGTTTCATATCCTGTCATTTTGACACACTGCTCTGATTACATCCAGCCAGATGAATCAGTCACTACCATTTTCGTAGATCCTGATACATGTCATTTTTGTGATGTCAATGTATTCACTTGGTGATGCTCTTCACAGAAGCCTCAATCATTTGAATTAGTGCTATATTGATTTCCTAAAGCCTGGTTGTTAGCCTTCATGTCTTCGATGCAGGAAAGTCTCTTTTTCTGTAAGGCAGTTCTGCTGTGGTGGCATCGTTTAGTGCTGCAAACATTCACTCATTCAAACTGTGACGGCTGTTTGTTTAGTCCACTCTCATTCTCAAGGCTACTTGCTGACAAAATGATGTGTTTACAGTGAATACATGGGGATTGCTCTGGTATTTTTAACTGCAAGCAAAGTAAAGAAATAAACAAAGAATAGAAAAATGTCAGGCTTTGAAAAGCAAACACCAAGGTATTAAACCTGCTGGGATCAGCCTGAGATCTCTCTTTCATTATCCACAAAGAGAACACATCTGCTTCTGTTATTTACTAAGGAGATTTTTTCACACATACTGTTTATATTTCACAATCATTAAAAAAAAAGTCTTATGCTGAGGCTCACACATAGTCTAATGATCCATTCTTTCATAACAGCTATGATTAAAGGCCACTGCAGTACACACACCCACGCTGGTGTTTTAAATGACTCTCTGACTAATAACACCTGTAGTCAGCTGGGAGTTGGATGAAATTAGGTATAACTCTATTTTGTACTAATAAAGAAGATCAAAATGTGTGGGTGGGGGAACGATGTATGTTGCCCCATAATAACAAGTGGCATACATGTGGATGGACTGTGGGGGTCCAGAAGAAAAAACAATTATCATGAGTTAAAGTCGCATCAAAGAGAATCCTCTTCCAGTTTTTTTTATATGGTACACACAAAAGCTTATTGTGTATTTCATTGTACTAACCTCAATCCCCACTGACATTTTTGTGAGTTTTTTAAAAGCAGCATGCAGTCAATCTCTAAAAGGGTATTATTTTTGCTAGAAAGGCAACTTCTCTGCTATCCTTTCCAAATGTAATTGTCTACTGAAGCACAAAAAGCCAATGACACAACACTTTAAATCATATTTGTTCGCAATATTAGTTCAATCAGGAGAGACGGTTTTGATGTAAGAATACATATTTATTGCCAGGAATACACAAATGAATGTAATGGAGTTTTGGTGATTAGGCCCCGTTGTGCAGGAAGTATCATTCGGGAGGAGAGAACCGATCCCATTAAACCCCCCGGGGTCTAGACACTGGTGGTGGGAATGGATAGTTGGGTTCGGTCTGAAGGGGAGGGGCTTAGCTTGACCCTGGATTCAGAGGGACAGGAGGTGGAAAGGGGTGGAGGAGGGTTGTGTCAAGTCACCTGAAATGATAGCTGTCAGAGGGGAGAGCACATTTTAAAGTTTTAGCGGAGCGCTATGATAGGCTTGTGAGAATAGAGCGAAGTGATTGGTTAAGCTGGGGAGTGACGCCCCCGATCACTTATTGAGAGGAGAGAGAGTAGTAACATGGTAAAATAGTAAATGATTGAGTAAAAGAAGGTCTTCCTGGTTGAACTTGCGCTGAGCTTCATATGTCAACCTTTTCAAGTGATGTCTCTGTCATGTTGGAATTAAATAATAAAACATGTCAGTCCTTATTCTCCGCTCACTAGATGCTCATCAGCCACAGAGGACATGTTTCTGTTCTGTAAAATGCGACCTGACATTGTGCCATTTGGATGTAAGTTGACCCCTCCAAGACCCCTAGATAACTTGTTAGGCATATAAGTGTAAGTCCTGTGTTACACCTTTATTACACAGACACATTCACACAATAGTATAAACTCAGAAGCTGATAGAAAGTGTGTCTTTTTCTAAATGTGTGTTTCTATGTCAGATATTGACATTTAAAGTATACGCCACATAGCGTTAGAGCAGCATAGCCTCGGATAAACCATTTTAAAGTCAGCATTAGAGATTTAAAATCACTTACTATTACATTTTCTGGGAGAACACTATTGGCCTGACACCAGACAAGTCTATAACCGACCCAATCACACCAGCTTAACCAGCCTCTTGCTATCTTTCCGGTCTTAATGCATAACAAATGATTGAATAGCCTCTAGCAGGAGACACACACATTGTACTTCCTCTCAATCAATGTCCATGAACTGGACTCCTTGCTGGATCTCTGTTGTTCTGGCTGCCAGGAAGACATCTTTGTTGGGGTTTGATTTCAGCTTTTTTAAACCTAATCTCCCTCATGTTCATTTCCATTTTGCAAGCAATTTGGATGACACCCACTGACATGGAAAGTTTAAGAAGCAAGCAGAAACGCACAGCAGTGTGGTGTTTCAGTGCTTCCTGTTGGCTGGTCAGCTGAACTGAAAGCTTAGCGCTGCACCACCCATATCACTGGAAACGTCTAATTTGATTAAACTGTTTAAGAGAAGGACGCAGTTAGTTGCTTCAAAGCATTACTCACAGTCAGCTAGAGTAACAGATAATGCAATAAACACTTCTACCTACCAACTGGAGTCCATAGTGTGGCTAAATAATGACCGATTCATGAGGTAATGTTTCTGTTAAAACATAACTCGGTGTAAGCTTGTTATTTTGTGTCTCCGACTTGTATTTCAGGAATGAAGGGGTTGTATAGAAATGTCTGGATTTGTGTCAAAGACAGTGTCATAAAAGCACAACACGTGCATAGTGAGTTTATATTACACACAGTTTATCATTTTTAATTATATGACGGACTATTACAATTTTCAAAGGAATCTCACTGCCATGTCAACATATTATGTATTTAACACCCTTTTTTCCCAATGATTATGCAGCACATGTTATGCACTTACACTCTTTTACTGCACTTGTGTTATCAGTAGCCTCTCACATTTTATTGTGTTGAAGAAAAAGCTTTGAAAACTTGGATTTCAACATTAAACTCTGTCCTAAATTCTGAAAACAAGAGTTAATAAAATACTTTGATTACGTAGTATCTACACTCTGATTATTTGTGCAAGGACAGGTAGACATTTGTAATCTAAGTTCAAGTGAATCTAACTGTAGCTTAACTTGCAATGTCTTTAACACCAAAGAAACCTAACATTACAGAATATGGAGTATTGTGCTGCTTTGGATTCTTTGTTTTGTTTGTCTCAGTGAGTCACAGTGAAGCATGCCAGCAGGGGGTCATTTAGTCTACGGATTATTATTAGCCTGTATTCCTCACATGTTCCTCAGCTGCAGGATCAGTTTCCAGAAGGGATCAGGTCGGCTATTGATTTATCTTAAAGCTGCGGACATAGTCTCTCAGGCAGATACAAGCACTCTCTTGTGACCTTGACATTAAAACAGAAGAGAAACACCAATGACTCATGCGACCCTGAGCATGAAGAGTTAAGACCTTTGCCCTGCAATCTGAACTGTTCAATGATAGTGAAAGTGTTTGTCTGTCTTTGGTTTACGCAAGCTGTCAGGTCCTGGTCAGACTGCCATACAACAGAAAACACAAATCAGGGTTCTAATGTGATGTTTTCTGATGATATTGAAAAGTGACCTTTGCTCAAGTGTTAACCTTAAGGAGAAAATATACACTTGATAACATTTTATTTACTTTAAGGCTTGTTTACAATTATTTTTAGGGTTTTTAATCTCTCTTTAATAAAGCGCCCATCCTTGTATCTTTTATTTAAGTGGACCTTTATGTATTCATATCAGTCTTTTTCAGTCCCCATCTTTTGGTCATGCTTCATAGCTTCAATAGCTTTCCATTTGCGTATTTTAAGCCAATAGTTGTGAAGAACAGTGTGTAGGCCTATTATGGAAATAGCTGCTGTAGATGTGCTGTCTTTTTTATTTTCTTATTGTGGGAAAACAGTAGCATTGAATTGAGTTCTGCCTCATTTATTTCCCCTCCCCTCCAGATGCAGTCTTCAAACCACCGGCTGAGGGACCTGGAGCAGCACCACCCGCTGCTGTCGGCAGGAGCCGATGTGGAGGCAGTGAGCCTGGCAGCGGGGGTGATAGTCGGGGGTCCCAACGCTGGCCACGCCGGGGGGGCCCGCACACTGTGGTTCATCCAGGACAGCTGTGGGATGGTGTGTGCCGGCATCACCTGGTTCCTGGTGCTGTACGCTGAGTTTGTGGTGAACTTTGTCATGTTGCTGCCCAGCAAGAACTTCTGGTACTCGCTGCTGAACGGGGCCACCTTCAACTCCCTGGCTGTGCTCGCTTTGGCCTCACATCTGCGCACCATGTTGTCCGACCCGGTAAGGAAGTGAAGGGAATCAAGAGTGGGTACGGTTGAAGATGTAGATGGAAGAAAGTGGGGAGCGAGAGAGGAGGAAGACAGGGTTTGAAAAGAGTCCAAAAGGGGTAAAAACATAGTCAACATTTTCAGCTTAAGATAAAAAAGAAGACAATAAATACATTTGGAGCTCCTCAAGACTTTCCAATCAAATACATTAATTTAAGAACAGTATTAAAGGATTTTAACCACATGTTCCCAGAAAGTAAAAGGCCCAGAAACGTAGTGTTTGCATTTCTATCACTTCTGCAAATGCTTTTCTTGTTTTATACAAAGGGTCATAACAATGACAACTTTTGCAGATAAATGTTCCTCGTAAAAATGTACTGATTTAGTTAGTTCCGTGGACAGCTGCTTTAAAATCTTGTTGTGTTATATTGAGCCTATGATATTTTTGTTTACCCTTCTGTAATGATGCCGTTGGTCCAGATAACAGGTTCTTTAATGCTATATTAATGTTCTGAATGCAGTCTATATATATAAACGCTAAACCTTTTTCAACATCCTAAAAACAATTGTTAAATTGTTTCAAGCACAAAGACACAGCTTGACTTCTCTGAGACATAATGGTACAATTCATTTATTTGGACATTTGTAACTGAGAGCATTTGTCTTTGTCTGTCTTCCCCCACCTTAGGGCGCGGTTCCTAAGGGCAACGCGACCAAAGAGTACATGGAGAGCTTACAGCTGAAGCCTGGAGAGGTCATCTACAAGTGCCCAAAGTGTTGCAGCATCAAGCCTGAGAGGGCACACCACTGCAGGTCAGTCTAATGGATACACAGAAACCAGTTGGGTCATTTACACCAGCTGTTAGCATCCAAATTATTCTTTTTAAAACATCTGTATATGCACATTTTTGTTTAAACAGCATCAGTGTTTTCTCACAGAATTTAATTCTATTTGTGGGGGAACCCCCCCCCCCGGCAAGAAAAGCCAAAGGCCCCTTAATCTATTTGGGTGGCACACGCATCCACCCCCCCCCCCTCAAATAAGAAAATACATGCAAGTTCATGGCTACTGTAGCAGACAACGTTCTTGTTGCTCTGTGTTGCGTTGTTAATGAGTGAGACACTCATGGGGGGTTTATTCTCCCAACAATATCATTTACAATGTAGGCATTTAGCAGACGCCTTATTCCAAAGCGACTTACAACCAACTACAGGGACATTCTCCCTGGAGTAACTGAGGGCTAAGTGCCTTACTCAAGGGCACACTAGTGGTGGTGTTCCAGACGGGATTTGAACTCGCAACCTTCCGATCATCAGCCCACCTCACTATCCAAAAAATAAATAAGAATTTAAAGACTTTTTTATTTTCACAAATGAATCAATGTATGGGAAACACTGACTATAGTTGAGTACTTTTGCAGAATCAATGTTTCATCCATTAACATCTTCTCTCTCCTGCCGGCAGTATTTGTAAAAGATGTATCCGGAAGATGGATCACCACTGTCCCTGGGTCAATAACTGCGTGGGAGAAAAGAATCAGAGATTCTTTGTGCTTTTCACTGTAAGTACACAGAGGAAACTAAGGATAACAGATGCAGAGTTTATGGATATGTTGATTCCTTTTGGTCACTTATAATAACTGAATACACAAGTCATCAGCCGCCTTGACACTAAGTGTAATTACCTGTCTTGTAACCAGACTAGAGGGGGAATTGTTCATTAGTCCCATCCTGTTAAGGTTCACAGTAATGTAGAGCACAGCAGGCCGACATGAAACGCACACTGATAGCCATTCATGACTCAACATCAGCACTTTTTACATGGCTTTATATGCTGACTGGATTCTTTTAATGAAAGGAATATAAAGCTGTCATGTATGGTTTAGCAGTACGGGTCAAGTGTGAGATGAAATGTTTAGTTTGCGCTCCTTACAGATGAAAAACTCAAGACACTCAGCACAACACGTTTTAACTGCATGTCAATATAGGTTATTAAATGTGAATATAGCTAACTAACATTAACACGGCATCCCTAAACCCAGATTGAGAGTAGATTCTCTTTTTCTCTTCTCTCTGTCACTTGTTCATTATTTCCCTGCCTCTCTTCTGATTCCTGCAGATGTACATATCATTGATTTCTGCCCATGCCCTGGGGCTCAGTGGTATGCACTTCTTCACCTGTATTAAAGTCCAGTGGAACGGTAAGCTGCCTCTTTGTGTCGACGTTGACATGTGTTTCAGTCAGAATGACAAACACAGGATGTCACAGAGATGAGTCAGATGAGTCATAAAAGAGACTGGGGTACTTTAGAGATGAAAAGAGACAGAGCAGAGTGGAGGAAAGCTGCTCTGCTGCATTGATCTTTTCCTGCTCCCTTGTGCATCTCTGTAGGAATGAACCTGAAAATGAAGACCGTATGTCTTTCCTTATACTCCAACCTCTGCTGCCCTGTACAAGATGTGACTGACTAAGCAAGAACATATTTTCAACTGATTTGAAACAGGGTGTCCGCGGGGTCTTAAAAAGTATTAAAAGTTGATCAATTTAGCGAAAATTAAGGCTATTAAAAAGTATTAAACGGCATTTTCCAAGGTATTACATTTTGTAGCTTGTTTTCAATAAGTATATAAATTGTCCAAAGAGGTTGTATTCTACAGTCTGCCTGAATGTAATCATTGCGTAGGTGTGTAGTGTGATTCTGTGTAGTTTATTTATGGCATCCCGTTGGGTTTGACGTCATCTGAACGGGACATCGCACACTCACTGCTTGATAGCGCTCCAAGGTCCGTTTACGCCGGTTGTTAAACATCGTTATGGGGAAATGCAAGTCTGCGTCCAAATGGTTAGAAGATAAGGAGGAAGAACAATCAATACTGTATATAGTAAATGTGAGGTAAAGTGTGTCGCCAATGTAACCGGTTAGAACTCAAAGTGGCGATGAGGTCTTCAAATGTACGGAAAGGGTCTTAAAAAAGCTCTTAAAAGGTATTACATCTGACTTCAGGATTCCTGATATACCCCGATAGATTCAGTTCAGTTTGTTTGTATGGATTCACTTTTACATCTTGTTAGTCCAGTAGCCATTTTTTAGGAGGATACATTGGAGATACTGTATGCACATCCAGTCCTATATTCATATTTGCATTTTTATTTAGTCAGATTTATCACTTGACATTTCAGTTCTTCAATAACAAATCCCCTTATCTCCCTCCTCTTCTCCTGTGACCAGAGTGCAGTGCCTTCTCACCAGGGGCGTCTGTGCTCCTGCTGATCTTCCTCTGCCTCGAAGCAATCCTCTTCCTCACTTTTACAGCTGTGATGTTTGGAACGCAGCTCCACTCCATCTGCAACGACGAGACGGTCAGTTTCAACAGCTCTCATGGGCTTTTCCCCTTTCGGGTCACTGTCAAATGAAGTTGTTTTAGAAATAGATTAAAAGAGAGCTCTGGATAAATACCTTTAGTCTCATCAACTATGTTACCAGTTTTATTGAATAAGCATGTATACCAGGGGTGTCCAAACTACGGCCCGGGTGCCAAATGCGGCCCGCGGATCATTTTGAATCAGCCCTCAACAAAAGTACAATGACTTAAGTATAATACCTTTCTGCTTGTCTTATGTTGTACTTCTTAAATATATATGTTCAAATCTATTACACAGTAGTATTCATGTATTATTAAGCCTAATTTTCAAATAAATTCAGTCAATTAAAGTTGGAAACATTTTCTAACAAATCTAAGTTCATAAGAAAAAAGCCCAATGACTTATTTATATAACAAGCTTGAAATATACCCTTCATATGTCCTCTTATGATAAGCAATCTGAAGCTTCTGTTTTAAGGAATGAGCTGCTAACAAAATAAAGTAAACCCTCTGGAGAGCTGTGAGCTGGTTTTTTCTTACAGCATTTTCAAGTATCAAGAATAATTGACCTACATTGGATAGATTTGTCCAACTTATAACTGAACTTAAGGGGCAATATACCTCACAGCGGCCCAGCCCTTCGTATATGTTTCTGTATGTGGCCTTCGGTAAAAAAAAGTTTGGACACTCCTGGTGTATACCCTACGGTTTTCTTTCGGTTTTCTCCCAATGCTAATACGGTTGTGTATGTTAGAATTCTAACAGAAAACTTAATGAGGAATCTTTTATTCACAGAGGCGTTTGCATGTCTTGCAGGAGATTGAACGTCTTAAAAATGAGAAGCCCACGTGGGAGCGCCGCATGAGATGGGACGGGATGCGAGCCGTGTTCGGCGGGTCGCCCTCCCTGCTGTGGTGCAACCCTTTCACAGGCCTGCGTCTGAGGCGCCTCTTGCTGCTGACCTACGGCCGCCGCGGGGGGGCTGAGTTCTCTGTCTGAGAGCAGACTGATGCAGCTCACTAACACCAAGACCCTCTCTAAAGCAAGATTTCTTGATTGCCTTCCTTAGCCATGGACAGGATGGACCTCTGCTCCCGGAGGCTGTGTTTTGTGGGTGACAGGGAGACACGCTGCTCCTCCAGTGGGACCACAGTCAATCACTAACCATGACTGAAAGTGTGTATTATCACTCTAATGCTGATGTGTACCCAACTCCTTGGGTATGCACGAGTATTCTGAACGACTGGAATATTGTTTCTTTTTTCGTTTCTCTTTTTAGGTAAAGCATGCAGTATGTACCTCAAGTGAGTCTTTTATTCCTTGTGAGATATCCAAGGTGAACTCAACTCATGCATCCTCAGTACACAACTTCAGCAGCTTTTTTTCTTTGCAGCGCACATACTGTAAGATTCAAGATAAGTGTTTGAATCAGCAACATATCTTTCATCATCACTGGACGCAGACAAGTGGATATCAATGGGGAAATGCTTGAAACCCTTCTATTGGACCCAGACAAGGAAATCACTGTCAAGGACATGCACAGACATGAGAGAAACTCGATGTGGAGCACAGTGGACATCAGAAATTGAACTGTGCTGCCTTGATTTGCATGTAAAACAGCTCAATCAGTCAGCATCTCAGCCAGGAAATGAGACTTTCACTCTCTTCAACTGAATGAACAGGCTACCCTAAACACAAGCCTCATTCTTATTCAAGACTGAATGGCCTTTCCTGTCCGTTCATCCTCTGTCTTGTTTTTTATTCATTGGACAGGAATTGTTGTTTCTTTAGGTTACTCATGCCAGTAGACAAAAATAATTGTCCATTTCATCTTTACATTGCAGTACATTGAACCCCTCATGTGTTAATTAGAATGACAATCTGAATCTTCTTTCGGACAAAAATCCAAGTTTTCTTAACTGCCAGTGAACACCCCCCCCCCCCCCCCCCCCCCCCCAGACCACTGCAATGCCTGTCTGTATTTTTATAAAGACGTGATTCAGTTTGAACCACGTTGGCTGCTGAAAAGACTGACCGTCATGACGTTTTAATTGTTTTTCTAATACATAGTTGTCTCTGAACTCTGAAAGCTACTTCATAGCATTAAAACTCTGAAATCTACATGACACACCATCGAGACGGATGCAAGTTACAGAAAACGTGGCGTTGCATGCTGCTTTGCCACTGAGTGTTCCGACATTTAGAGAAGGAGAACCTAAATCACGAGCACAACCTCCTCTGGCCCTTTGTGAGTTCACTCCGATCTGCAGAGCCAAGCTCCTTTGTTCAGTTAGCCGTGTTAGAAAGGAGCTGCTTTGCTGAACGAGTCTGAGGCACCAGGCTCATTATACGAGCTTTAACACTGAACAAAGTCTGGCCGAGCTCAGCAGATGCTTTCCTACTACACTCCAGAAATATCCGGCCTGTACATCGAGTAGCAGATATTTCCCCAGTTGTATTAGAACCCTTATCCATGGCTTTAAAACCATACAGTAATGTGAGTTTGTCTTTGAAAGCTTTCATCAGTATTGCCATAGTCATGAAAATGTTTTCATTTTGTGACAACTTGTCTCCTATTTGTATTCTGCATTACCAATGGGTCTGTTTGCACTGGATGAATGTGTCTTTTTTTTTCTCGACTTCAGGCTCCCGTTTGATTGGCTGGTGTTGAGTTGTCACATATAGATTCTCAAAGTCTCGTTTTTTGATGGCGTGTTGGACAAAACCCTGCTGTTTGTTCTGATCTGTGATTGGCAGGAGAAGGAACTCAACTGTTTACACTAAATGATGATATCTGTGGTGAATGATGTGCTATGAGACACAGCACTGAAGCTAAATGATATCAGGGGATGTTATTAACGCTGGCTTCTCATTCTCATTCAATGTTGGGGTAATATCACTATCCTATTCATATCCTACTTTTTCTATATTCAGCATGGTTCATTCAGTAAGTCCCGTACCCTGACATGCTAAATACATTGTATCATTTATGAGGTGCAAAATAAAGGAAGATAAGTTCAGCCTAACACACAGCATATGCGTAAATATGCACATGTAAAACTGAGAAGTCATGCTGTGTAGTTTGCTAGATGCACAGTGTAATCAAACAACAGCTGTTTTTACAAATAGTTGCAGTTATCGATGGCAAAAACGACATCCATAAAAGGACTAGAGCATTATACAACAAAACACAGGACATTGGAATATAATAAAATATCTGAAGCAGGACTTGAGGTAACAGAGGCTAGACTAACACACTGTTAAACTTGTAATGATATGTGTAGGAAGTAGCAGAACATCAGTGCTAATGATGGATTGTATTGACTGTATGAATATTTGATGTTGACTGGTTAAATGTGGGTACGCTTGGTTGATCAAAGTGTGATGGTCCTGTTTCATGGCTCAACTCAGATGCTGTAATTATAGAATCTTAAATGGGTGTCACGTTACAGGGAATGTAGTTTTACATTCAATCAATCAAGACTTTTTAAATTCTGTTAAGTGTTTTTTTCTTAGCCTCCTGCTGTTTGACTCATTGAAGTACAATCATGTGGAGAGGGGTTGTTTGACAATGTACAAACATGTGAAACTGATAAGGGTTTTACTAACTCTTGTTTGCAGGAGATTTGCGCAGAAAATGTGAACATTGTGTGATTTTGATTGAATATTCTTAACATGATGTTCGTTCACATAATTATCATTCAAATTGCCAGTTGATCAAAATGGTGTTTCCTGCTCTCCTAGGAGAAGGTAGCCTCAAGAACAAAAGTCCTTCAGCTTTACAAACAGAGTATACAAGTTATTATTAACAATATATAGATGGAATGTTTTTTTTATTAATGTGTCATAATCTTTAATGTCTTATATCTTTAATGTCATTATTTTACATAATAAACTTGATTAAATTAAAGCTATAGATTTTGATTGTCTTTCACTGTCAGTTGGATGTCTCTGAAATGGATTTCGCTTAAAGAACATTATTCATGGCCTCTTCTTGGACACTTTGAAAGATAAATCTTTGGTTAACAGTATTCTGAATTTCACTCAATTGTATACATTGTTTTTTGATTTACATAAAGAGCCCTAGCCCTTTGTATATTATGCATTTCATCCATCAGGACCAAAACCTCTCGCCACCTGGACAGCTTCTTCCCCTCCGCTACCAGCCTCACCAACAAGGCCCGGGACCCCCACTCATGGGCGTCACTTTGTTAGTAAAAGTGGTGGGGACAATTGCTCCAGATTTGAAATCAGCGTTGCAGAAGACAAAAGATGTCCCTCCCCCTGGGCGTTGAGCTTCGAGCACCTGCATGGAAAACCAATGCATAGACCTCTAGATCACCAATGTGCGTTTAGAACAATGAACGCCCGACTATAGGTCTTACTGGTATGTGATTTTGAGTGAATTTGTACTTGTATGCACACAACTAGCAGCCAGGTATAGAGGACAGGACATGACATAAGTAACACATAAATACAGGGATACAAAAATACAAGAATGAATCCATTTGAAAAAAAACTGAAATAAATGAATGTCACACTTTTATTTTGTAAAATAGCAAGAGGAGGGCATATTGTGATGGACAGGCCTGTCATAAAATGAGGTTTATATTAATCCCACCCTGAAGCATTTTTCAGGGTATGGTTCTAGGACTGGTACCAATAAATGGAGCAAGTTTCATGAATGTCACACTTTTATTTTGTACGCATAGCGTATATAATAATATGCTGACAAAGACTATGTAACATTTGTAAACATATATTTTGATTATTAGATGACAACTATGTAAAATTAAACAATACATTTTAAAGCACGTTTATACAGACAGGACGTAACAATAATGATAAAAAAAAAGATTAAAAAAAACAAAAACTGAAAAGGAAGTGACGAATGAATTTTGACACCTCAAATACGGAGCGAAAAGTTAAACCAGAAGAATCAAGACTATGAGCTACCACTAAACAACTCACAGTCTGAAAATTACCATTAATAAAAACCCTGAACGTTTACTTTTCGTTTTAAACATCGTTTTAAGGTGTAAACCTATGGTGTAAACGTGTCATATAGAGGTGCGCGTTCCCGTGACAATGGGGGCATTTCATGACGGGGAGGCATAATGTGACACAACACCGGAAACCCGAGTTTTCCCTGAAGTTAGCCGGCTAAGCTAAAATCCTGCTTCGTAGTATACCCCCCTGGTAGCCTTGTGTTTTCTGAACAGATGTAAAAAGATGTGAGCAAACTCTCGTTAAACGTTTGCATTTGTCGTGTAAAAAATGGAAAAAGGTAGAAAGCTATTTGACAATGTAATTACAATTATAACAAAAATAATAATAAAATACAAAATGTAAGAATAATAATAACAAAAATGAAATAATTTCAAAATAATTAAATACATTGCTTTTAAAATCATTCGTATATACAATTTGAACAAATTATTGAATTAAAATAACAATATTGTTTTGTAAATGGGGATGTGATCTAAGGATTTCAAATCAAGGTCTGCTCAAGCTGTTGTATAGCTCAGTGCAGGCACACCATAGAGGTTTCTCAATACTCTAATTTCCCCTCCTCGGTCCTCCGGTAGTGACCCGGAAATGTATTTCAGCAAGCCTAACAATTTAAGTCATGTTTAATGATCTTGACGGGCCCGGCGCCACGAGGGGGCAAAAGGGGGCATTGCCCCCTCAGTTGTATTATTTGCCCCCTCACTTTGAGCATCATTCATCCATCAAAAAGTACAATAAATGTCACAATTATTAAATAACTTTAAATAATTATTTTCCCCAATACACGTTACTACGTTTAGATCAGATATGTGGGCAGGCAGTCAAGCAACGTGTAAACAAGCCTCAACCCCAAGTGAGCTTGTAGTGGCCCGTCTACACTACAGGCGTCAAAAAATGCTTTCAACGCTTCGCCCATTCATTTGAATGGGGTGACGTAGGATATTTTCAAACTTCACCGAACTGCATTGTGGGCAGCATGGCAAGGCGTTGCAAGCATCGCGAGCGTCTATCGGCGTCAAAAGTTGAACAATGTTCAACTTTTGAGGCTCGATGCTTGCTCGAAGCTGGCGTCAGCCAATCAAATCCCGTTTTTGCAATTCCCGCCAGTACAAGCGCTAGCCAATCAAACCGCGTGCAAGCTGGGAGAGCCAGACCGCAGTTCATTTCCTCATATTCCAAACGAGAAATTACGGTAGCAAATCACCCGGTTCTTTCCGACCAGAACTATTTACCGGGATACAAACCGGAGGAACCAGGCATGGAGGGAGGTGGCAGAGACAGTGGGTGAAACTGGTAGGTTTTCGCCTGTTTGGGGATTTTATATCCAGTTTACTTCGTTTTAACATTGCTATTTCTTTGTATGTCGGGGGCGGGAGATTCATGTGATTGGTTGTTGGTCGCGTTGCTCGCAAAAAATCGCCAAGCTTCAGACACGCCCAGCTTCAAGCTTTTTCGATGCCTGTAGTGTAGACGGGCCGTTAATGTTAGCGTGTGTGCTTAGCTGTAAACACAGTCGGATGGGTAACCAAAACGTCCCCGTTTTCCGGGCAGAGTCCCTGTTTTCGGTGGCTGGTACCCGGTTGAAACTCCCGAAAATGTTCCCGTTTTTGAAAGTGCGTTAAAAAAAATAGAGCAAGGTGAAATCAAATGTTACAGGTCAGTAAAAACAGAGTAACAGTGTTGTGCCTGTTTGTAGCGTTAGCGTATTTCTTCTTCTACTACTTCTTCTTCTATTTTCTTTAATGGCGAATCGCTTCCACTTGGAGCATATATCGCCACCTTCTGTTGATTTATTAAATGTTCATATTAAATCCTTGTCCTCAGACCAGTGTTTTTGAGGAACTTGAAGATCAGCTTGTTTACTTCATTTCTTGATTTACTTTCGTGTATTGACTTGAAATCCATGTCCTTGATGTTATGTTGTTCCAGTGCAGTTTTCAGAATGAGTTTTTGTCTGTTATAATCCGGGCAGCTAAAAAATACATGATGTAATTTTTCTCCCCAATTTTCGGCGCCCCCGATGGGTTGATGCGCCCTTAGCAGCCTATACTGCCTATGCCATGGGCCGACCCCGGTGAAAACAATATGACATCAACAAAAAATAAGACAGACAACTTCAGATAGCACCACACATGATGGTTACTTGTTATTATTTAGGGCTGCCTGTATGGATCAGGTTTTTGCCAAAGCGAGCCCTTTTACTAGAATAATAATATGTTATGTATTATATCAACCGTATTGGTACAATGAGCGACATCCAGCGACGGATTTTGGAACATTGATTTGATTTTTCTCATGGCAGTTAGACTCTAGAGACAAACCAGGGGACTATATTTGTATTTTTAATCTATGTCTGTCCATTTGGTGTAGTGTTTGATCCAATATTACATTTGGTTTATATATTAGTCACTTTCTTCGGAAATGCCAGGTTTTAGGCCTTGATTTGAACATTCAATCCTGAAAATAAAAAATCAACCAGATTAATGTTTCTTTAATCCTGACCTGACTAGAGGTAAGTGAATCTGTATAGGAAGACGAGTTAAGGGATAGAGAACAAAAGGTTATGGTATAATCACAGAGCCTGTCAATTTATAAATTAAGGAAATCAATGTTATTCTGTTAACCAAAGTGCAGGCATCTATCTATCAACTATCTACTATCTATTATTAAAGATCAGAGGAAAAGAACAGAATGAGAGCGGTAAATCCAGAATAAAAATATGTAATGTAGAACAGTGAGAAGGAAAAAAGCTTGGTGTGTCAAATCATTACATTGCCAGTATTTTTCGTTGTTTTGAAAAAAAATCGCCCCCTCGGATTTTTTAACAGCCCCCTCAGTCATTTCATCCTGGAGCCGGGCCTGGATCTTGAACGTCACTAAAACATAGCTATTAAGAAAGTTATTTCATAAATGGCGAGATCTCGATAAATAACAATTATTTGTATTGTTTTGTGTTAAGATATTCAGGAGTTACATTATTTAAAATGCACAGTTCTGAATGTGGGTTTGTGGTGAATGTGGGGATCTACAGGACACACATTTTCAGAGTAAAGGCTTTCACATTACTATAATTATATTTGTATTTAAATGTAGGCTACATTTTACACCAAAACGGAACACAAAAGCAGGACCAACCATCATACATTGATTGAATTCATTGACTAACAAGAGAAAGATTCATTCATTTAAATAAATATTTAACCACAAATGGGCCGGTTCTAAGGGGTTATTCAGTTAAGCAAGCCCGATGAGAGGGGATACAGCTGCACACATGTCATCATTAACAGACGTTGTTTAAAAGTGACGTTTGAGTGAACGAGGACATCCCAATTAATACCTGAGGACTCCTCTGTCCTCGCGTCACCTCCTCGTGTCTCTCGCTCGCATCTTACGGAGGCGGAACTAAGACGCAAGGAAGGGACGCGAGTGATGGAAAGGAGGAGTCGAGGAGGAGTATTGGGATGAGGCTCCGGTCAGAGATGCAGGAAGGGAGTGGAGCCTGATGGGGATACTGGGAACAGCAGGTGAGGGAATAAGAGCTACCAGGAAGGCCATTCTTAAGTATTTGATTGAAACAGGATTGATTGGAAGAATTTAAAACAACGTAAACACAGTGGTATAATTCCACAAGTGGTGATAGGATGATATGGTGATACACACTCTTGTACAGTAGGTGGCGGTATGCACCTTAAAGTTGTTTGCAATCCGCCAAAAAAGCGAGAGAAGAAGAAAAAGTAGGTAGAGTGGGACATTTTTCACTGAATGAAGACTTTCAGGTAGAAACATTTTCAAAGCCCTGATCAAATGTCATCTGTTTCATGCTATAGTCTATGGTTTCATTTAAATTTGACAGATCCTAAAGGGGTATATTTCAATTACATGTTGACACCTCGAGTATATTTACCGATTTTGAAGGATAACAGTTACTTGTGGGGCCGACTAAGATGACTCGCTGTCTGAAAAACTAAACTCAGGGTATACATACGCACTGCTTTCGGTTTGCCTCGCTTTCACAAAGAGATCGTTTACCACAGACCTCTGTTGTTGCTTTTACATGTTGTGGATATGGCGGCTAATATCCAAGCTGACATGGAAGCGTTTGTAAACCACTGGATAGTCGACTACTATTCAGTCCTTGCCATAGAGCTGTTTAAAACCAAGAAATACGAGGACTTCTGCGGGATTGTAGCTATACTTGACGGTAAGTAACACACTGCTCAACAGGGTTTAGCTTCTTACCCGCCAAACTATTAGCTAGCTTAATGTGTCCGACCAAGTTTGTAGTGAACTCGCTTTTTTATTTAGAGTATTTACAGTGTTTATTCAATAAACGTGTATTTGGGCAATACCTTTAAGCACAATACACTTTATTGTGCTTAAAGGTATTGCCCAAAGACACAAGTGTTAAGTGGTGACATTTGAATGTGCGTAACCTATAGATGGCATTATTATCTTGCAGTTAGCTCATCCATTCAGAAAGAGTCACAACCTTTATATATACAGTCTATGGTCACAACAAGTCCCTTAAATGAAGCTCTGAGAAGTGGCCAGCGAGTCATATGGTTTGTTATTGGGTTTGGAGAATAACAATAAAGGGAACTTTGGGAATGTGTAAGTCTACAGATATTATCTACACATATATTTATGCCCATCTTTTATTTTTAATTCTGTTTCATTTCTTATTTAGTATTTTACTTTTTATTATTTTAATTCCTATGTATATTCCATGTGTAATATCTGTGTTTATTTGTATTCTGTTGCTGCCTTGACACGTGAATCTTTCTACGTTGCTTATTAAAGGTCAATCTTATTTTATGTACTTGAACAAAAAAAGAAATATATGTAAATACATTCTGTATAGCTGCTTCATAATAAAGAAATACAACAGATAATTTAACTAAAAATAAACTGACTGGTGCACCAGTAAGCGAATCTCACGCAGGAAAATACTCAAAGTCCAGGCAGGCAGGAAAAATCGTTTTTGTGTATTTATTTAATCTAATTCCAATAATCCAACAAACAATGGTTTCACCAATCTTGTGTTTTCCCTGGTACAAAAAACCGTTGCCGTGGCCAATCCCACCACCACCTGTCTCCAGTACATAATCACCAGTCGCATACATCTCCCAGTAACCAAAACCACCTTCAAAATGTAAGCATAAATAATTACTTTAATCAAATAAAATGATACAATAAATAATTATTAATTTAATATAAACAAAAACAGCTACAAATAAATGTTGAATTTTCAGATAACATAAATCAATGTATAGCTCCAACACATTCATACCATTATCCCAGAGTTACCACATGTCCCCCCTCTATCCCCCAGGTGGCCTTTTAATTACATGCAATCGAGTTCGGAATATTTACTTTCTATTAGGGCTACTCAATTAATCGCAATTACAATTTTGGCTTGCAACGATTATGAAAACAACATCATCGAAATAAAACGATTATTTTTTTTTTTTTACATTATAATTATTTTTATATATTTTTTTTTATTGGTTTTTCAGTTGAATTATACTTAAAGTTCAGGGTAATCAACTGTTAAAAACATACTGTTCACATTTTTCTTTCAATAAATGGATGTTTTCAAAGTAAATGGATAATCGTTTTTAATAATCGTGATATCAATTATTGACCCAAATAATCGAGATTATGATTTTTGCCATAATCGAGCAGCCCTACTTTCTATCTGAATGTATATTATTTTAGAGGAATTAAATGTTTATCATCTTGTTACAGGTATCTTGACCCGTCCTGTTTACTCTTCCGATGTCACGCCAACAAAGATACGAGTATTGCACTTTCTCGCCCGGATAAATGAAGGGGAACATCTTGGTGAGTTCAACCTTGTTGCATTTCATCAACGTAACATTAACTTTGTCAACAAATGTGTGTTGCTTCATTTCATTTAGTAGTAACGAAGTATATCATCTAGGTACAACCCCGACAGCAATACATTGTTCTGCAATAGTTCAACTAAATGTTGTTTGGCATTGTCTCATATTTCAAGATGTTAAATGTTAAAGTATATCGTACTTATCAGCATCATATTCAAGGTTTTTACCTAAATCTGTAATACAATTAGCATATTGTGACCAAAACGCGATTCAAAGGTTTTATCGTCATGACATATACAAAGCTACGGTGTAATTATGTAATGTATGAAAAACTTAGATCGCAGGTTTCCCAACCATGCAATTTAAGACATAAAATAACAACAGTAAGCTCAGGTGTTCAATATTCTTATGGCCTGTGGGATGAAACTGTCGCTGAGTCCAGTGGTTTTTAGTCCTGATGCTGCGGTAACGCCTGCCAGGCAGCAGGAGACAGAACAGTTTGTGGCTGGGGTGATGGGGGTCTTTGATAATCCTGTGGGCTTTCTTCCTGAGCCGCTGGGAGTAAAGATCCTCCACGGATGGCAGCTCCGCCCTGGTGAACACGGCCGAGGGTGCCATCAGGTCCAGGAGCCTTGTGTGGATGAACCTTTTTAAAGGATCTTCACACATCTGCCCTGTCTAAAACAAAAGGGCAGGGCTCCTGGGCCGCCTGTACCTCCACAGCAGTGAATACATGTTTGTCTTTGTCTACAGATGTGGTATTCGAGCAGGACCCGTCAGTATCTCCTCTGGAATCGGCCTTAAAGGTGCTGGAAAGTATGGCGAAGGACTGCAGTACACCATTGCCAGAGAGGGATTTTGATCATGCAAGCGCTTCAGTTAAAGAGATGGTAAGTGGGTTTCTTTTGTTATGATAATACGACTTTCTTTAGGCGGTTTAGTCTGATTTGATTCAACCACCTGTTTGTTTTTGTTTCTTTATTAGATGGTGAGCTTGTTTATCAAAAACGATGAGTTTGACAAGGCAAAGGAGGTGCTCAACAAACACTTTCCTAAACCAAGGGTGGGCAAGGTTAGTAAATGAAATAGAATGGCATGTTTACTGAATAATATCATAATTATGTTGGAGTCAAATCAGCAGTATAGTCCTCTCTTTCTGTTGTAAATCCCCCTGCATGTTTTGGCCTTAAGTGGGATCAGATGTGGCCTGTTAGGTGGAGGCTAAGCCCCGCCTCCCACAAGACCAAAAAAGGCAGGGGGATTTACAACACTTTCAATGTCACAGGGTTTTCAAAGGATGCTCAAGTTGGATTTGTTTTGAAAGTTCCAAAGAGCAATTGACTTGATTACGTACATGATTACGTAGAGTTAACACCTCCATAGAGGGTAAATCATGTCTTCTGTTTAGTCTTTAGCTGTGTGTCTGTCAACACATTTACCTACCTTATCTGTTCTCGGAAAGTGTGGAGACTTGCAGGTATGGTGATGTGAGGCGCTACCAAAAGAATGGAAGATGAATCAACAGTCTTTTCTCCTAAATGAGATGCAAATAAATCCACACACAACACTTGAAGCATGTTGTTGTTTGCTTAATTGTTGATGATGTATGCAATACCAACAATGAAAATGTGAAATGTAATCAGGCTATTATTTATATAGATCATATATTCTTATTAATAATTTTTTTGTGGTAATTTTCACTTTCGAACAAACAAATAAAGATGTTTATATAGTGTACAATGTCGAGCCATAACTTCCATTATTACATTACATTCATTTCTAGTTGCATGTTTATACATTTTGTAAATCGTACTGAAACTATACATCATTTAGTCTGATAATGACTTTGAGCAATCTTTCCGTGTATGCTATGTGGTTCGCTTTCTTTAACGTCACTGTGTTCTATAGAAAGCTATATTCACTCGGCTGATCAATAAGAAGAGCAAAACGCATGAAGTCATCGAGCACATCGACTTCCAGAGTTTTAGGGAGGAGATGTTTGACTACTGCCAGAGTCTCTTCAGCGACGTTCCCTTTCTCCTCAGGGTAGGTAACATGCAATTAGCACAATGCCACTAATGATTGAATGTCAAAAGATTACAAGATTTGTTTGACTAGTCTTTGAAAACATTCTCATGAGTACAACAACAAATAATGAAATGTCTTTAGTCAATACAATTCTATATATTTGTTGGTAAAGTCAATGTGTGTGTATAATGATGTTTATCAGGCTGCAACACGGATTATTGAAGAGAAAAGGCTCAGGGATCAAGTAGCGAAGGCAGCTGGGCCTGATGAGCAAGAAGCAGCAGGCCCGTCCTCTGCTCCACAAATATGCAGCGTCCATTTTACTCCAGGGTAAGCTCTCATTCACTCTGTGTTCATTTCAAACAAGCTCAACATTACTGGCAACTGTTCAGATGACAAATCCTCATCTCTCTGTCAAATAAGCCCACCTCTTAGAGAGCCACGCGTCACTAAATCATTTCTCTTCCAGTATTTGAAAGGATAACATACATTGAGATCCCCTAATTATTAGAAATACTTGCCTCATTTAATAATAATAATACATGGGATTTTTATAGCGCTTTTCCTGATGCTCAAAGAAAACAAGAACAACCGAAACAATACAAAGATGATAACCCATATAACCATATATTATTACTTTGCGTACCCGATCCAAGTTGTGTTTTGTTGTAATATGTTTAGCGTTCATTGCAGCTGTTGTGTGTAGAAGGACAGAATGATGTTTCCACTATAAAGAACCTTTCCCATAACAAGCTAATGTGCCCTTTTTATTCTAGATACCCTGTTAACTCTCTGTTTCTTGTCTCTGTTTCATTTAACAGTAAACATACAATACTCCAGAGGACCAGACTGGAGGCAGCCTTCAAGGCGTTGTCTACATGTTCAGATGACAAAACATTTGCTCAGCTGGCGGCAGAAGAGGAGGAAGAAGTGGAGGAAGAACACCAGGCAAGAAATGATCTTTCCCTGCGCCTCTCACCCTCTCCGGACCCGGAGCAGGACGTGATATTTCAGGGAGATTCGGGCAGCCCCATGGAGGCTTCCCCAACAGACCAAACAGATGTTGTTCCTAAAGCACAGGCAGAATGGCTCTCAAAGACATCCTCAGTGCCGAGAAAACAAGCGTCTTTGGACTGTGGCACGACTGGTGGTGGAGCCGGACAGCCAGGGCAGCCAGAGCAGCTCACCGGCTTCACAGGAAGTGGAGGAGACAGAAGTCAGAACAGAGGAGCCTCCACAGCCCCCGGCTGCACCCGATAAATCAGCAGAGCTGAGCGTGGTAACGGTTGATGAGGATAGCCTGCCTGTGCGGAAGCGACGCAGACGAGAAAGCAACATCTGCAGCAGGTATGTAAATCATATTTATATATTCGTTTTTAGAAGTGATTTGTTTAAAAGGAAATCACAGAATCTTTATGTCTCATTTTCAAGTCGAGTCAAGGTGGGGCTTAATCAAATGTGAAACCGCAGCAGATATTTATTGCAATGGTTTTACATTTATTGCTTTTTGAGAAATATGTGTAAACATGTCCATAATAAATAGTTGCTCAAATAGTTGTCGTACTGTGCTCAGTGTGTGTACCTTTTAAATGTCAGTGAGAACACGTGTTGTTTAAAACGGTCAAGGACATTGCAAAGTTATAGAATATGATAGACAATGCAAAGCATGATTGAAACTAGGGCTGTGCGATTATGGCAAAAATCATAATCACGATTATTTGGGTCAATAATTGATATCACGATTATTTTGACGATTATTCATTGACCATTTATTGAACTTTAAAACAAATAATATTTTACCAATAAACAAGAACAAATATGTTGGAGCGCACTTCCAAAACCATACTAAACATATATTAATATGATAAATAAAAATAAATTGGACCAAAATAAATGAAATCAAATATGTTGCAGTGCACTGTCACAACCTACTGAAAACTCCTTAACATATAGCCAACATTTTGGTAAAACATATTCAACATATTCCACTCAGTTAAACGTTGAAGGCTGGCCAACCGTCATGGTCCAGAAGTAACAGGAAATAAATGTTGAACTACAATTTAAGACCAAATAAAAATGTTTTGGCCACCATGGCAAATGCTGGTAGGGCTGCTCATGTCATCTCTTAAAGATGTTTTGCAAGAAACAACAGCCTGTTTACATGGTCTGGTTTCAGAGATGAGCGCAGGCAGGTGACAATATTGCCACCTGTACTGAAGACCCTCAGCCACGCCCCGACACATGGGGTGACGCCGGCCAATCACAAAGCTTTGATGCGTTCAAGTGCATTATTCTGGCACAGGAAGATTATGTTACAGGACATTAACGATAAAACAGAATATTGTTGTTCTATTTTTAGACACATCTCGCGATCGACTGGTTGGGCACCCCTGGGCTAGACCATAGGTCTGTTGTGGTAGCAAAGTAGTCAGCTGAAGCCACATCTCTCAACTTCCCCACGGCATTTGTCATATAGTGCAGGCAGCGCAGACCTGCTGAAATAATACCGAGACGGCATCGCGTAACGCTTGTCCAACGTGTTGACAAGTTGCTTAAAGCCCTGGTTGCTAACAGTGCTAACTGGGCACATATCTTTAGCGATGTGAAATGTAATGGCAAAGTACTTGCAAATAGTGGAAATAGTTGTACCCTTCTTTTTAACGAGTTGCTGCTCTTGTTCTGACATCTTCGCTCGCGCTGAACACTCACAACACATGTCACTCCCACGTGGCCGAGTGGGCTTTTAGGGAGGGGCGAAAGCGCACCCAGCAAAATAATCGTATTTTGTCAATTATGCTGTTTTCATAATCGTCGCAAGCCATAATCGTAATCGCGATTAAAATACGATTAATTGCACAGCCCTAATTGAAAGTCCCTCTTTTTCTAGATATTTCTTGACTGAGTCTGAACTCTCATCATGCAGAAAGTCAGAACCGTTATCATCAGACAGTAATGAGGAACCACAGGAGTCGCCCGCTCCCTGCAAAGCCCCAGTGCGGAAACCTCTAACAAAAGAGGCCAGAATTCTTCTCCGCAGGCAAGTTGAAATGTGCTCATTTGTCATTATTTGAAGTCACTTAATTGATTTGTCTCAATGGATGACATTTGATTAACTTTCAAGTAACTATGCAGGGTTCCAGATGAAGTCCATATCCGAGATTCTTCATTGGACAGCTCACCAGAACTGTACCCTACTCACCCTGTCCCTCAGAAAAGCTCTACTCCTAACAAGGACTCTGCTCGGGAAAAAGGTCCTGCACACTCAAAATGGTAAGTAAATAGTACAGCAGAGGCTCTACCTATGAATAGATTCACTCACCTGTTGTGAATACATTCTGGCAATACATGCTACCGCACATTTATAAGTGAAACGTGTTTGTTTTCTTAAGGTGTGGCCATTATGTTTTTCCGAGCTGTTAATAAATTACCCGAGGTAAGAAACTGTGCTCTTGTTTACAGGAAAGTGCTGTACACTAACGCAAAGGAGAGTAGGGATACATGGAGCGATGAAGAGACATATTTCAGCGCCAAAAATAATACAGGTAACATTTGAGCAAATATCCGGCAGTGGCACAGTCAGTGGGGGCTTGGACTGTGAGCCGTAGGGTCGCCGGTTCAAGCCCCCGAACAGACATAAAATATGGAGTGTGGACTGCTACTTGGAGAGGTCCCAGTTCACCTCATGGGCCCTGCCGTGGTGCCCTTGAGCAAGGCACCGGACAACCCCCTCCCCCCCCACTGCTCCTACTACTAGGATGGGTTAAATGCAGAGGCCAAATTTCACTGTGTGTGCTCTGCATGTGTGACCATTAAAGAGGGGTTTCGACTTAAACCTGTGTAAATTGTGAAATCCTGTTCATGCAGTAATTTGTTTTTGCTTCCCCCTAAAGGATCGAAGAATCAAAGCGTAAATCAGGCACCTCCAGGCCACGCAAAGATGGTGAGCGTAACAATACACGGTCAGGTCATAAAAGCACCAAGGCAAGCACAATGGATTGCATTATCATTTGAAAAAGAAAACAAAGCTGAGTAACTGTGTTCCTGTTGTGTTGCAGAAGTGGAATGAAGAGGAGACGCAAATGTTAATAGATGGGGTCAAAAGATTTGGAGAAGGCAACTGGAGTAAGATAAAATCGCATTTCTCCTTCAAAGAAAGGTCAAATGTCAGCCTGAAGGACCGATGGAGAACAATGAAGAACTCAAAAATAGTTTGAGTATGTAATCCTGTCTCCAGAATGGAATCATGTTTAAAGATACGGTTATAGAATTCATAGTTCAATAAATGTTTAGATTTTAATTTTAAGATTGGTTTTTGTAGTAAAAAAAATAAAACTGCAATGGTGATTGATACGCATTTTCACTGCAGGCTTCTATACAGTCGCACGCTCAACAAGACAAATGAATACAAATATGGATTTATTTGAAAGAGGACATTTACAAAAGAAACAAATATTCTCTCTTGATCAGGAGCCTCTATGACTAGCTAATTCTGTGGATAGCAGGTTTTCATGTCAGTCCGTAGGCTGCGTTTGAAATATGGAGGAGTTGAGATATCGGCTATTAAAGTGCCATTGAACCAGGCCTTAATATCCAACCACTCAGTTAAGAAAACATATTCTTGGGGAGAATATTAGTAGAGGTGACTGCGTGTAAAATGACAAAGAAAAAGGGCATTCGACAGTTCAGCTGTTGCTTCTTTATGTTAACGTGTCTTCATTCCTGATGAACTCTCCTACGTCGGCCTGGTGGAACACTACGATGGACATGGGATCCACTCGCCGACACTCCTGGGTAGTTTTGGCTGCCACTCCAAAACCCTGAGAAATAAAGACGCATTACTGGTTAGGAAATCCTCTCTTTGAACAATGGCAAAGTCTGTCGTATGATGCCAAGTTGAGCTGCTCTAGCTAATATGTATTCTGAACATTTAGTATGTGTGGTAATATAAGATTCAGGAGTGAGGTGTTGAGGGGAAGACATTAAACTGATGGCAGCACCTTTGATATTGCAGTGGTTTGAAATGTGAATTTTCAGCACAAGTGGCCCCAGCTATAAGCCCTCAATACTGTAAATGGCTTTCTGTGAGAATCACTAAATGACCTCATCCTATATCAATTGTATTTTTTCTAATCAACCAAGAATACAGGTGACACATGTATGCACAAGGACCAGATGCACGGGGTTAAGTGTTCATTCATTTGTGAAAGAAGTGATGATGTACAGCGATGTTATCGTGTGGGCACTTGGTTGTGCCTTAGCATTCTAGCAAGAGCACAACTCAGAGAAATATAGTGGGTAGGTCAATCTTATCGATTCCAATATATATGTCAACTTTGAGGGTTCTTGTTTCCTGAATGATTGGTCATTCTGGTTAATCAAACTCTGTTCTAAAAGTGTTCAAATTGAAAAAAGAGGTTAGGTCCAAAAGATATTGATTTCTGACAGAACACCCGTGAGCATCACAGTAACACATCTTACCAGGGGCACATCCGTCATGGAGTAGACCACGACTCCCTGGTACTGCATCGTGTTCTCTGTGATTCTGCCAAGCCCGGATTTCAGCACATGGTTCCCGTAGAGGAAAGACTGCTCCTGTCCAGGTTTCACCCATACCTTGAACTTAAAAAGACATGACAAGAAGCTTCAAGTTATATATTCAATTCTTTAGAAAAAGATATGCAGGCACACAATACATTTCCAAACTAAATTAGAGATTATCAAACAGTATTAAATAACAAACTTGTTAGATTAACCTGCATGTACCACTCTACTACGAATTTAACAGCAAGTGAAGTCCTATATTTGTGTGACACAGGACAGAGGTATGTTTTAGAAAAGTTCAGTATGACAGTAGCTGGTGTGACATGGTGTTTACAAGTGTCAAATGAGAGTAAGTATGAGAACTGCAGCTGGACCATCAGGTTGGCCTCAGTTAATCCACTGCTCTTCCTGTAAATGTATTTGACATTTATGCAAATTGATGCACTACTGAAAAGGATGCACCACTTCACTAAACATTTGCATGGCTTTAATTTCTCCTTACTGCATCTCTTAATCCACAAGGTTTTATGAGAGAGGAGGAAATGCAAACGATGTAGGGCAAGATACAAATAAGAAAAATGGAAACCCATTCACCTTTGCATAGGGCGCCAGGAAATCCAGAGCTGTGATGTGCAGGCGGAATTTAATGGACTTTGTGAACTTTCCAAAACATGTTCCCACTGAAACGAGCTTATCCCGGGAAATGTTTGTGGCCAACTTAAGAATTTTTTCACTGTGGACAAAACACGAGGGTATATGAATTTCAGAATGACTTCAGGATATATAGCAGAACATGAAACGTAATATATCGTAGATTACCTCATATAGTACACACGCTCATTGTGTAGTCTGAAACAGTAGGAACCGTCAGGTCGGTCAACTAGAAGTTTAATGTTGTCTCCGATGCTGTCGTGGGAGAAAAGACATGGCTTACTACAAAACACACGCAGGCTAACACGGATGCTACCATTTTTAGTATAATAGGAGTTCTAATAAGCAGGTAAAACCGCCCTCTTGGTCAACTTACTATTTTGACAGCTTCTCAAACATTACTTTCGTCTCTTCTTCTGTAAGTGGCCTCATAGTGAATATTTTAAAGCAACCTTTATCCACGAATACTTGTATCTTCTGTGAGAAAAACGTGGGTAAGCACGGAAGTCGTCAGTCGTTACACCGGAAGTTGGTTGACGTCATCAGGGAGGTAGTTCCTGGTTGTTTTTTTCTTTAGCTTTCAGTCGATCGTTCGCTTTTACTCCTGCAAACCGGTTGCCATCTGGTAAGTTTATTCACATACAATCATAAAAACTGTTATTTACGCTATAATTTTACAGCTGGAAAACCGCTACTTGAACACTAATTGGTTTTACATTTCGTTTTTGTTAAACATTGAAGTCACACCTTCGAAATCGGGCTCGGTTAGCCTGGTTAGCTAGCTGTCAGTGGAAAAAAAACACGGACCTGCTGCTATTGGTGAGCTAACTGTGTTAGCAGCTGACAATGCTAACGCTGGTTCGCTTCGGGAAACGAACCTGTTCCACTTAAGCGTTTCACATTCAAATCCATTCTCAATGGGATGTCACAAGTCTCTTTATTGAGTCTCGCCCGGTCGTGATTTTTCTTCGGACCCGCGGTTTGAAGAGGAGAGTCTGCCGCAGCGGTGCAAGTTACATAACGTTAATTTGTTTTAAATGTACGATGTACGTGTTAGTGATCCAAAACACAGGCTTATAAACTCACCAGTCAACCTGATACAATAATGTATCTGCAATAGACAGTAACAGCGCAATGTCAGCAATGTGTAATGTCAGCCAGAGTTGGCTACAAACAAGGAAATCTACTTTGTCAGCGAGCTCTTTGCACTTGGCGGATAATTTGAGCCTCCTCTCTGACAGCAAATATATCCGATATAAATCCCTGATCGTGTTTTTCAGATGCTGCCAAGTAAAGTTATAGCAGGCTAAACGATTGTTTCCACTAAGAGGACACTTCTCGAAGTATCTGATACTGCTTCAGTTCAGTCATACATAAACCAATTGAAATTGTTCATTTCTAAAGAACTAAAATGTGAGACAGCCTTAAAGTACAGCTGCCAAGATTCATGGATTAGTTGTCAGCTATATATTTTGTAATTTTTTTTTAAAGAAACAAAGTCTGGATTCTCAGATTGTAGCTTTTGAAATGTTCAGATGTTTGGTTCTCTGTCAGTAAGGAGTTGTGGACTAAAGAAGACTTGAGGATGTCATCTTGGGCTTTGGGAAACACTGATTAACATTTATGACAGACATCAAATGGAAAGAAAATGAATAAATAATAGACGGATTAATCAACAATGAAAATAATGCAGTTTCAGCCTTACATTAAACTTAATTGACCTTTAGTTGTCTACGGTGAACCTAGGATGCAACTGTTTCTCTGTGATGTGTAATACCAACATAACTTTGTTGGTATTAACAACATATGCAATTTCAGTCATTTGATGCCCAAGATTTTATTTTCTTCATTTTATTTGATGCCCTATTAATGGAAACAGCCTCTGTATTATTTCCTCTCCAGGGAAATATTAATTAAAATGAATGCTGTATCAAAGCTACAGTGCTGTCGACGTCATGATGACAACTACATTAAGGGCTGATCAGAGGCTATGAAAGCACAAGGTTATATGCAAACACTTTATTGTTTACGCAAGACTACAAACGCAAAGAAAGGTTAAACATTGATCACTTCAATCCGTGTTCAAAGTAGGTGTCGGCTCGGCATCCCACATGGAAACGTACAGAAAACATTGACCCAATTTCTTCTATTTAAAGTAAATGATGTTTCATGTTGTACAACCTATTGCACCATGTGAGAGTCCGAATACATGCAATTTATATATAGTAAATGTTTGTAAAGTTAAATGCAAATATGAAATAAAGCATATTTCTCTAAAAGAGCGACCTGCTTTTAGATTTGACCTGATTATCTGTGTTTCCCCCAGCAGAGAGAGCCCCTCTAATCGCACGTCAGGCCTCAAAATGTACAACTAAATCAACCTGATTACCAGTTTCCCTTCTTGTTATTGTTATCAGGTGGTTTACCACAACTTTAACTTGGAACATTAGACCTGTATCCAACACCAAAGTAGCTTTCACAAATCACTAACTGCTAAGAGAAACAAAGAAGTCACATTATGTATAACCGTGAAAATAATGACAAATATGTCTTAGAAGCTCAGCATTCAATGAGAAAATAACAGATGTGTTCTTTCCTAAACAGGAGCGTGCTGCCCTTTGTTGGGAGAATATTTCTCGTGCCAACGGTTTGCTCCAGAGAAGCCAGTGGTCTGTCTGTCTGTCATCAGTTTCCGGCGTGTGTCTGCCTCTGGTAGCACTGAACAGGAAGACAGGCGCACAGAGACGTCTGAGCAGAGAGAGGAAACTGCTGCGGCTTCTTCGTCGGCCTCAGAATGACTGAGTTCTGGGTTTGCTTCAGCTGCTGCATTGCAGAGCAGCCACAGCCTGTGAGTACGAATGTGGAACTTGGAAGACACATTGATTTACTCAATCTTTAATGTAGAGGCATTGCTGACCTTGTGGAAAACGTCTATGAAATGCTGTTTCAAAGTAATATAGGTGAATACATAGCAGTATATGGTGTTTTCAGTGCACTGGCCATTATGGTTTCCATTTGAGAAGTAAATACTCCCCATACCGAGATCAAGTTCCTTAAAATGTGTGGTTGGGTCATGCCTGAAATATATATGACATCGTCTTTTAAAAGAGATTTGGGCCTCCCGCTCACCACATCCTGCTTTCTGATGTGAGCATGACAAATTAAATAAGCTTTGCCAAAGTGACAGCCACTCGTTGTGCCTCACTGTAGTCTGCCGGTGTGTTTGCTAACAGATACGGTAACAGGCATCATGATTGTCTCCTTTAGGCTCCGCAGCACAGGTATTAACCTGCTTATGAATACAAATGTGTACAGGAGAGGAATGAGCACACTCTTTCTTTAGGCCTCTTCTCAATCCTCACTGAAAAGTAATATAGCCTTGAATGTATGAAATGGGGGTAAGACTTAGAGCTCCCTGCCAGTCAGTGGTCTATATAGTTTGACTATACCTGAAACTTGACAAAGTGGTAGTTTAAAAAAGTACCAGGCATGCACCATCCACAGCTTTTTCAAATGGAAATGAAAAAAAGAGTCTCGCCATAACATGCAGTGGAAACATGTCCTTTTTTACTAGGTTTACCGATATCGATCGTGAGAGCCGATCACATGAGGTCAAATACATGACACTTTTCTCTGTGCGCAGCAAAACAAGCTCGCCAACATGGCTTCACCGGTCTGGCAGTATTTTAAGGTGTCCGAAAAAGACAATAAAATAGCGGTATCAGCGGTAAGCAACGTGTGTGAAGCAGAAATCCTGCTGTGACGGACCGCTGAGAGGAGCAACACACACTTCAAGTTAGACCTAACACACTTAGCTATTTTATCTACCTCTGGAACACGCTAAACTAGTTATAAATGTATGTATTCTTCACTGTTTGGTTACGCATTACTGGATCAGTGGGCTGCATGAGACGATACTGACAGGCTCTCAGGAGAGAGAGAGGGAGAGGGGGGGAGAGAGAGAGAGAGGAAAAGAGAGCGCTTCCACTAATTTCTCCCGTGTTATTATCCAAAGTGAATGTAAACTTGAATAATGTACTTTATTTGAATGTAATAATTAAGTTGGTTGTTGTTTGTGGAAGCTCCAGTGAATGAGCCCCATTAACTGAGTTTTAAACATCACTTTAAATGGAAGATCCCCATAGGCCCCGCCCACTCCATCGGATCGGCGATCGGTATCGGCCGACACTGATTCCGGCGATCGGCCCCAAAATTGGCGATCGGAGCATCCCTATTTTTTACTGTTCTTTTTTTCTATTTTCATTTAATCGTTTATTTGAACCGGGACAATGCACATGAGTGAACATTTTAAACAAAATAATGCTTTCAAATGTAAATGAGCCGGATTTTAGCTTTGAGCTCATTTCCATCCGTAGTCCCGTCACATACAACATTTATGAACATGACATTTATATACATGGCAAACAGAAATACATGATATGCAGAAAGAGCATGAGCAGCATACAAGCATTTACCGCAGGAGGAGATTCCCCTGTGTTAAAGTGCATTTAGCGTTGATCGCACGTCTGTTTGTTTCTCAAACATTCTTTGAGTTGACCTTTAAAGCTATTGAGAGTGGGACGATCCCGTATCTCAGTTGGGAAGCTATTCCACAAAGAGCTGCCTTTAATGGAGAGGACATTTTGTCCAAAAGTGGTCCGTCTACGGTGGACTTCAGTCTCCTCTGGTTTCTGACCTAGTGCAGCGTCCAGTGTGTTTTGTGTGGATGAATTCCCCTAAGGGAGGGGGGGCAGTCCATGAACATTACTTAAAGGTCCCATGTCATGGCCATTTCCACTGATCATAATTCCATTGTTGAGGTCTACTAGAATAGATTTATATTGTGCAATTTTCCAAACTCACATTGGTTTCGCATACAGCATCTCTGTATAGTATGTGTATTCAGCAGTATTCACTCTCCACTAAACGGCTCGTTGCAGCTCTTGCCCCCCCCTCCCTGTGAGCCCAGTGTGCTCCGATTGGTCGGGACCAGTTGGGACGTTGTGAATCGTGCTGAGCTCCGTGGAGGTGTGATTTCCTTGTTTAGCGATACACAGCGAAACACAGCCAAACTCACCCTGAGCACACACAAAGTCACAGCCGAAGTAAAAACAATAAGTGCGGCTTAATATTGAGTAAGAAAAAGGTTGATAAACGCCGTGAGAATGGGTCTGCAGAGAGAATGGGTCTGCAGAGAGAATGGGTCTGCAGAGAGAACGGGTCTGCAGAGAGAACGGGTCTGCAGAGAGAACGGGTCTGCAGAGAGAACGGGTCTGCAGAGAGAATGGGTCTGCAGAGAGAACGGGTCTGCAGAGAGAACGGGTCTGCAGAGAGAATGGGTCTGCAGAGAGAACGGGTCTGCAGAGAGAACGGGTCTGCAGAGAGAATGGGTCTGCAGAGAGAACGGGTCTGCAGAGAGAACGGGTCTGCAGAGAGAATGGGTCTGCAGAGAGTAAATGGGTCTGCAGAGAGAACGGGTCTGCAGAGAGAATGGGTCTGCAGAGAGAACGGGGTCTGCAGAGAGATGGGTCTGCAGAGAGAATGGGTCTGCAGAGAGAATGGGTCTGCAGAGAGAATGGGTCTGCAGAGAGAACGGGTCTGCAGAGAGAACGGGTCTGCAGAGAGAATGGGTCTGCAGAGAGAACGGGTCTGCAGAGAGAATGGGTCTGCAGAGAGAATGGGTCTGCAGAGAGAATGGGTCTGCAGAGAGAACGGGTCTGCAGAGAGAATGGGTCTGCAGAGAGAACGGGTCTGCAGAGAGAATGGGTCTGCAGAGAGAATGGGTCTGCAGAGAGAACGGGTCTGCAGAGAGAATGGGTCTGCAGAGAGAACGGGTCTGCAGAGAGAATGGGTCTGCAGAGAGAATGGGTCTGCGATCCCAACTGTCTGTTATCAGCCTGCAGCCAGGGAGGAGAGATCAGCAGAGCTGCATGCACTGAGTGTGTGAGGAAGTCCGTGGATTGGTCAATTTGGACCAATCAGCGGGGGCTTAACGTAACGGCTCCACGGATTGGTCCATTTCGTTCCGGGGACGACATGACATCATGATGTACCCGGAAGAATCAAATGGACAGTGACGTATCTCCAACGAGGCGTTTTGGGGAGGTATTTTCTGTTTTAGAGTTTTACTCCCTACAGGGTGTACTTTGAGGGTTTTGACTCTGCAGACCGTTTACATGCAGAAAAACCTTCATAACACACAAGGGGACGGGTACTAACCGGAAAAGCATGACATGTCACCTTTAAACAAACGTATGACCACACCTCTGGTAAACACCAGAGAAAATGCAGTGCTTCTGCGTGATTCTCTCTGGAGTAACTCAGTTTCAAAGGTCTGTCAAATGAACTCGGCTGTTAGATTAGTGGACACAAATGTATGCATGTTAGATCAGTGATTCTCAAACTTTTTTCAATCATGTACCCCCTTTGAAAAAAAAATTCAGCCAAGTACCCCCTGATCAGCGTAAAAACTATTTGTTTGGGGAAAAAAGCCTATATAAAGAGGTGCAGTACAGCGCTGCACCATCAGTGTCTGATTTATTAAAACAACAACCTTCTAACTGAGAAGCACTTCAATGCTACATTTCAAATGTTTACAATCCATCACTAAATTCATGGCAAACCAATTTTAACATCATACAATAACACTAAGACGACATTAGTTGCATTGAACTGATCTTTTTAAAAAGTTGTACTTACAATGTAGTGAGACATGGGCTTGTGCTTCACTGAGGATCTGTGTCATTCTGACAGGGAGGCAAACTGCAGTTATTACACTTCGCGTTGTGTGTAACTCTGTTGATATAAAACCCACACTGCTCAAACTTCCTTACTTTTCCTAAAATTGGTATATTTATCTTTTTTTTCCATTAACATAAAATAAATCTCACGTACCCCCTGCAGTACTCCAACGTACCCCTAGGGGTCCGCGTACCCCCATTTGAGAACCACTGTGTTAGACGACTAAACATACATTTCTAAAAAAATGATATTTATGTCACTCATTTTCAGAAACGGCGACGACGGATCGATCGCTCCATGATCGGCGAGCCAACAAACTTTGTTCACACCACACACGTAGGCTCGGGGGACATGGGCCTGGGATTGTCATCGGTACGATTTCTTACCATCACCTCTACAGAACATTTGATTAACAGAGTAAAGCCAACAGAGATAAGTAACATTCACACCTTGATGTTTGCAGGTGGACCTCGTCCAGGCCCAGATGAAGTCTAAAGGCGGCTACGTGCACGGAGGATCCGAAGGCTCTCAGTTGTAACAAGGTGAGATTCTTTACACGGAGAAACTGGTATGCAGCCACATAACTTTCACTACCCAAAAGACACACCAGAGTGCAAATAGATATTTTCGATAAAATGTTACGTTTGTTTTGAGGGATAATGTGAACACCTGCAGATTTAACAATGCAAGCAACACGCGGCATGTTCATTTCCCAAGAAAGCGGGTATATCCTCTGCCTTTGATGCTTCAATCCAGATCAAACACGTGTTATCAAATATATGGGCTTAGTTTTTAGCCTCTAGCTTTAACACCTTTATGATTAAGACACCCGTTTTTAAGTTTAAAGACTTCCCAGTTGACTATTTCAACTAAAAGTCACTGACTTGGCCCATTCGTTTTATGGTAAATCATGCTTCCACACAACAGCAGGCTTGTCTTATATGTCTTTAAAAGGAAACTGGTGATATGCCTCCCAGCACATATTTGAACTGTTCTATACATGGTCTTTTTTTATTCGGGGAATTTAGCCCTGCCTTCATGAAGGACTGGATGTCCTTGTTCCTCCTGACTAGCTCTCATGTGCAGATAACCACTTCCATTGTCCTTGTGAGAAACAATGACACAGCAGACTCATTTCTTCATTTCTACAGTCTTTATTTGTAAGTTTTAGCTTTCCAACACTGGCCTGATTAGGGCAGTAGCATTCCTTTCTCCTGGCCTCAGGCAGCTGTTAGTGTTACACCCTGCCTTGTTTAGAAACTCCCACTGGTGGTTGCCATGGTCACTTTCACTTTGAATTATTATCCTGTTCACTCTCCAAAGAGAATTCACCTAAAGTCTGACCAGACGGGCTCGTATTAAATGGTAAACTGGTGTGATTCGGCCTTGTCACCCTCCTCCTATCATTAGCACCTCACATCCTAACATGTTTCACTCTTCTCCCTTCACAGCCCTTCACAGTCTTGTGGAAACTACTGTTGTTGATATAAGGAAGCATTTTCAAAAAGCAGTTCTGTCTGTAAAGGACGCAGGACCAAAAGATGAAACTACTGCTTTTCCATAATGTTGTATATATTTTTATTTTCCATTCCTTTTTTTAATGAAAGCACTGCTATCCATTTGCTGCCATACTGTTGCACTGTAAAGAATAACTGTTAAGAATAGATAAGAGGTTTTAGAAAGCTCATAGTCTCAGTCAGACGTATGCTTGTGTGTATGCATGAGGAAAATATTTTCAAAAATATTTGCTGTTGTAGCCCATTTGGATGCCTGTATTTATTATCTGATTTGTAAACGGACCTCATGGTGGCTGGGCCACGCTGGAGATTTGGGACATTCAGTTTCCTTCTTTGTTCTCAGAGGTTTATCAAAGGACAGGTAGAGGTAGCAAGGCAACAAGCTATATGTTCATTGTTTTGTTCTGAGAAGTACTCCTGATTCTCTGAGTTGCTTTCAGGGTTTGAGATTGCTGTCTTGTAATAAACTTGAAATGAGTAGAGTACACTGGATCAAACATTGTACACTCACACTTGCTTAGGAATTTCGCATTGATTTCAACTGTTTTTTTTATACTCATTTAGATTGAACCATATAGAATTTTAATAAACGATGAACTTCATATAATCTGCCTTCTGAAGTCATGTTCATTATTTGTTTAACTGTTTTCGTTTCGGAGCTTGAAGCTGCAAATGCTTAGCTTAGTGATTCTTAGATTCATATTTTTCTATGTGTTTTTTCTTTTCAATGCTTGCGTATCAACAGTAGACCAAGAATTCAACTCAGAAGTGACCAAATGCAAACACGGCTACAAATGTGGGTCAGTTTGATGCAGACATCAGTATTCCCCAACCTGTGATTTACCTACTCCATATATATTTTTGTCTTTTTTTGTATTTCTCTTGATTATAACATAAGTTAATTCTGTCGTTATCTTGTCCCTCCAGAGGTCCTAATACTTTCTTGTTTCTTCAATTCAAATGCCAGATCTCTTAAAATCTGACACGTGCTCCTAAATGTCATTCAATCTAACGCGACCCGCCTTTGTAGCAGTGTTCGTGATGAAGTTGCTTCAGTGTTAAAAAATGTTTTCATGTGATGTTAACAAATATTTTGTCAAAAGCATTTAAAATTACACAAAGTTATACCTCCTTTTTCAAGGAGGTGTAATTTTCTTTAAAGGGTTCCTCTCTTAGGGGAAAGTAAATGAGTGCAGCTATTGCCTGAGTACGCTGGTTGCCAGTTCCTATTTTTCCTTTTTATTGAATGGCTGGTACATTTTGATCCCTCAGTATTTTCACCATGTAGTCAACATTTCTTAACCAGGCTTAATTGAAAATATCTTGATAATATCTTTGCCAATAGTGATGGAGCAGCTGCAGGATGAATATTAAATGATGGCCCCTCCTGCTGCTCATCACTGCCTCCTGTCATTCTTAATGAAAAGGTCAAATGTGACGAGCAAACCAGCCGGCCTGGGTCAGTAGGTGTGATTATGTGTCCTCCATGTACATCGTGTGATCGACTAATAACTGAATGTGGTTGTTTTTATCAATTCAAGCGAAAGTCTGTGTCAATTGGTGTTCAATGGGTGCTATTGTCAAAATGTTTATGATGAAAGAATGAAATATTTGGTGTTGGTACCAGGCAGCACGAATGACCTGATAGATATAGTCACATTTGTAATATCTTATCATTTTACAGCCTTACAATGCTGGTGACCACTATCCCAACATAGATTTATTAATGTGATTTATCAGGCTACGGTATTGTTCAAAGCTCATCTGTTCCTCTTTATATGTTCTGTAGTAATTCCTTTGTGATAAGAGATCCTCCTATGTGTAGACTAGTCAGTGTTTCTCCAGCTCTCTGCTGAACGCTGTAGTGTGTGTGTGAACACAGACTGGGATTGCTGTATATCATGTGACCAGCAGGCTGTGCTAGCGCATTGGTTGAATGTGACTTAAGAAATGTTTCCTTTTGGGATTCCTGTCATGGGACTTCTTTTATGATGAAACTGTAAATACTTAACATGAAGGTAATGGATTCATGGTTGGTTTGTTTTCAGGATCATACGTATCTTAGGTTCGTTTTCTGTACAACATTACTGGGAAGGCAGAGAGTAGGAGCAATGTTTTTTGTTTTCCTTCTCACTTTAAGGGAAGTTCATCTGTCTTTTCTGCATTTTTCAGAATAAACAATGAGAAATAAATGTTAAATGTTCAAGTTTAAACTAAATGTCTCCTATGTTTTTAATTCAGGCTGGACTCCAACATCTATTGGGTTAGGAAAGGAACATTTGAAACTATTTTAATATCAAAATACTCGAGGCATTCCTGTCAACGACCATTGACTCAATGCAAAGGTCCTTTAACTAAAATACAGATACAATAGGAACAAGTACTCCACTACAAGTACTAACTCAATTGTGCTGTAAGCAGCTTTAGCTATAGTTTATTTAAATTCCTCATAACCTGTGGGTTTAGGCTACAAATAAATACAAAAATCTCATATTTCTTTGTGAAATAATAGAATAGCAAAAGTTTTTTTAATGAAACCTTAGAAGTTTGGATGGGAAACTGGGTTGGGTGACTGCCAACATTAGTTAATTCCACTGTTGGTTATAAGTGTGTTTTTAAATAACAGCCATCTCCTTCAGTTCATGCATACACAACATTTCAGACAAAATTATACTTTAGTTTCTTCAGTTTAATTTAAAAATACAAAGCAAACACAAAAACAGGTTGTACAATTTCACCAAAAAACAACCAGCTGTAAAAATTGAAAAATATACAAAATTGAGTTTCTCTGACAAGACTTAAAAATAGGTTAACCTAAGGCATAAAGGTATAGTTATCTAATGTGTATAAAGGGCATAACATCTATACATAGTTTGCAGGTTAAATCACATGCATGTGTAGTTATGTGGTGCTTTAAGCTCCCAGCCTACAAACGGTTGCAGCCACATGTCATGCCTCTGTGTGCTTCTTCTATGTTTCTAAACATCCAGTGAAACTCAAAGAAAGAAGTGATCCTGCAGTGAAGCGTGAGATCAGTTTACAGAGTGAGCTGTGGTGAGAGCTTGGTGTCATGTCAGTACGTTTGAGGCACTGAACCCAATTGATGATGACGGAGGAAAGCTTGGCTTGGAACAGGATCTTCATCTCAGCATCTCAGCAGAGGGGATGACCGCCCGACTGACTCAGAGCAATTTAGTTTCTTATTTCCATTGGTCAGCTCATCACACAGACAGCAGGAAGAAAGACGCTGAATATAAGCAAGAATGCAAACTGCAGGAACGATGAGTTGTTTAGTGCAAAACTACAGCATCAGTGTTTGCTGGTGTGTGGACCAATCGGAGAGCTCCTTGATGTGGTTTGGACCAAACAGCTCACTGTAGTTCTCTGTGTGCAGAGAGTATGGGTCATCATCCCCAGCACCTGAGGAGCACAAAATAACATTTTGACCCAAAGGCTCCTACCTATTATAAGCGTTAAACATTATGGATTTTATTTAATTGAATACCTCAATCAATTATTTAAAGGTCTCCTATTATACTGTTTTTCATCAATATATTTTAGGTCTCAGATATATACAAAACATGTCTCTGAAGTGTTCAGCTCCAAACACCAAACAGATCATTGCAGCATTACCCATAATCCCCTCTGTTTCAGCCCTGTTTCAAAAGTGCTTATTCTCTGTCTGTTACTTTAGATGAAAATAAGGAGCCCCTCCCCACGCCCCTCTGAGAGATATCTGGTTAACAAGAACACAATGGTGCTCTAGGAGGAGATGCAGGTGATAAGGTGGTGGGGGGGGTACCTTGGTTGCTGATTGGCTAATGGTTACACAAGCCAAAACATCGTTATGACATCATAAAGTGACCAAAATCTGATCAGCTCATTTTCAGACAAGTTTTTTATATAAATGGATCAGGACAGAGAAAGTGAGAGAATCTTTTTTCCTGAAAGTTGCTGATGAATAAAAGACATGGAAAAAGTGCATTTTGCATGATAGGTGACCTTTAAAAATAATAATAAATCTTTTAGCAAACTATATGAGTATGACAGTCGGGGACTTCCTAATTCACACAGACACACAAAGTCTTACGGTGCCAGTGGTCCCACAGTGTGTGTGTTCTCCATTCCCTCTGCTCCTCAGACTGGTTCCAGACGTCAGTGTTATTCAAGTGGTCCATCAACTATGAGAGACAGAACACCTTCAGGCAGTCAGACTTCGAGAGCGTTACACAGCCCAAGATTCATCCCAGTGTTGTTCATAATTCAAGATTCAACAGTGCAATTACAAGACGTAAAAAATACATTATATTTATATGCACTGTATTATGCCACTGATCTCTTACAGACAGTGCTATTTTAAAAACTAGATTGTCTCAGTGTGATTGAGTGTTGGATTTATCGTCCATAAAGATAGAGTAAATGGCACTAGGCTCATGGTGCTTATAGCGCCAAAGGAATACAAGTGTAAAACTCAGGAGCAATGTCTCTTTCAAGAAATCATGAGCCAGTCAATCAAGATAATCCATAGACCTTGTAGTGACAGTTTCATGCAGGATCCATTTTCTTTTTCCCAAACTACACCATTAACCGTTTAACAA
Source organism: Gymnodraco acuticeps (assembly GCF_902827175.1). NCBI lineage: Eukaryota > Metazoa > Chordata > Actinopteri > Perciformes > Bathydraconidae > Gymnodraco > Gymnodraco acuticeps. Next base: position 1,318,009 of record NW_022990747.1, read on the forward strand.
CAAATGTCATCCTCCTTGACTGAGCTGTATTCTGTTAAATAACAGGCTTCTTTCTTAATGTGATGAAAAATAATCACTACATTACATTTCAGTAAACTTGTCCTTCTCATTTTAAGTGAGTTACTCATTCTGCCAAAGAAAGAAACTCCACTAAAGAATAAGCCCCAAAATGTTAAGGCAGTCAGAACATACCTTAAACACAGCTTCATTCGGCTCCTGCTCCTCTGGTCTGCCATCCCACATGCCTGAAAATCAGTATAATTTGTACCAGGCTACAGAGACAACATCATTTAAAATCAAACAACAATAACACGCGTTGACAACCAGCGTCTCACCGTGTGTTTGCATGTTACCAAATGGGCCTTCTGCGGGCGTCACAACCTTCTGCGGTGTGTCTGAAATGGGTCTTGTTGTTCTTGGTTGCCAGGCATGTGTAGTTTGTGTTTCATCAACTAAACTCCCATGTCTTTCTCGCGGCCTGCTGAACAACTGCAGCCCTGGGAAAGGGTAGCACTGTCTCATGAGGTCTGTCTGAGGATGTTAACCTTTGAAGAGATGCATACACTTGAAAGGCATGTCTGTCTTACCCCTCCTGCGTCTGTGAGTTGGTGTTTTGGGCAGCATCCTGTACACTCTGTAGGCATTGCTGCCTCTCTTTCTGCTGTGCTCCCGCAGCTCACAGATGTCCGGCAGGGAGTTCAAGGCACAGCGGAAATTTGCCTTCCATGTCTTGGGGTCCGGTGTATCTTTGCCTGGATGGTACCGCCCTGAACATTTTTTTTTTACATATCATATTAGCAACTACCTGAACAAGCAAACCAGAGTTCACACCAGAAGCCTCTGACAACTTTTTGCTCAGCAGCTGTAAGTTTAAAGGAGGCGTGTGGCGCAGTGGTTTGTGTGTGTTCGGATCAGGGGAGCACAGGTTCAAACCCCACTGCAGTCAGCATGTCGTTGTGTCCCTGGGCAAGACACTTCACCACACATTTCTCCTGTGGGGATTGCCCACAGTATTGAGTATGTAAGTCGCTTTGGATAAAAGCATCTAACAAGTAACATGTAATGTTTAAAGAGTTGCTATTTTATAGGACAAGGATGAAAAGAAGGCATTTAATAAAGTGTTGTCAGAAGTGTACATTGTTGCCACTGTAACTACACCCATCGGTGTTGTCATGGCGTACTTGACTACATCTGTATATCGCTGCATCGAGAGGAGAAGTTAAACAACTGGTGGTCAGCAAAACAATATTTCCAGGGTGTTGTGTGGGACAATTCCAGTATAGTTAACTCCATGTATTATGCATAAATCTGGCCATTATGACTCTATTTTCTGCTAATCTTTCCTAAATAACTATGTTTTTTTGTCTCTAAATCTATTGGAAGGTAAAACACAAAACCTAGCATCCATACATGGCTCACTGCACAGAGATCCTTTTGACACCTTCACATTTAAGCTACTGTTTAAAAACTAATTAGATCCATAAATCATCAAGTGTGTGACTTCCTCCATTGTGTTGAGTTCTCACATGTGTCCCCAGGTAATGATTTGGATCCCAACCAAGCCTCTGTTTCTAAGTTTCAATTATACAATAATTTGAGCTTGAAAGATCCACTAGGGATCATTTACAGCTGACAAGAGCTAACAAGTAGAAAGGGAGCACGGGTAGCATATTACTCACATGCTGCAACCCCAACTGCCATGACTCACAGAGCCTCCACATGGTATGTGTATTTTTGTTGTCCAATTGTTCTGTAATGTAGTCTGTATTCTGGCTTAATTTTATTTAAAAGTTTTGAATATTGAGCTGAATTTAAAAAACATCCCCGTACAGTGTCCGCTTTTACATGATTATCTTTTTTTTCTAGATCGCGTGAAAAGCCTGTTGTACTTTGACAGCAATATGATCACCAGGCACATTCACAGCAACTGAACTGAAGCTTTCCCATGATGTGATGCTTTTACACTCACAAAGCGTGACTTTCCCAAGACTATAGTGTGTGTGTGTGTGTGTGTGTGTGTGTGTGTGCGTGCGTGCGTGTGTGTGCGTGTGTGTGTGCGTGCGTGCACGCGCGTGCGTGTGTGTGTGTGTGCGTGCGTGCGTGTGTGTGCGTGTGTGTGTGTGTGTGTGTGTATTGGTCATACACTGTTGTTGTTACTGTAAAGGCTACTGGGCACTTCATATCTCTAAGCTGGAAAGGTATGAATGTGGTAAGTCTAGAAAGACATAATCAGAACAATGTAAGTATGGCTACACTTGACTGCAATAAATACTTCTGCTTAGCAGGAAACAGACCGTATGCAAATCTTATCAGGATGTGTTAAATAATGCAATAAAAATTGCCTTATACTGCGAGCACATTTTAACCTTAGAAAAAAATATATATCTCAAGGAAAATAAATCATTGATATGTTGAACTGATGATTATTCTTTGAAGTTGTTTACATGAATTAGGCCATCCAGTAAAACAAATCTTTATGGGGTAATGTAACCTTCAATGACAGGGCAAAAATGTAACCAGTGACATGAACACAGGTTAAGTTTCTTTGCCCCCAGTCTACCAGAAAACCATGTAAGGGGAAAAGGTGAATGCCATTACATGAGGAGGCAAGAGTAATTAGTATTATAAATGTGTACACATTATAGTTAAAACATTCAGCATTGATTCAAACATGTGGCACACAATATAGCCTGGCATTACCGAAATATACTCATATGAAAATGGTTTCAACATATTGCAGCAGTCTTTTGATACAACATATAAGCTTGTTGTGTTTTTACACATTGCTGCTGTAAATGTAAAAACTTAACACAGGGTATCAAACGAAGTCCCTCAGATTTATATAATATGAGGAGTCAATGCTAAAGATAATAAGAAATCTGATGTCTGAGTGGACAATAGAGAAGAAAACACCTTTATATAGATATATGACAGGGTCCTACCTGTGTGCATGGCCCAACTCCTGAAGAGTGTAGCATCTCGGTCAATACTCCATCCATGACGAGCGGCATGTTTCCACGGGATTTGGAAGATTTGTGCTGCCTGTTGAATAAAATGCAAAAAAGAAGCACAGAAAACATTATGCTAATATTAATCCCTGATTATGTATCCTTTATATAACCAAATTAATGTACAGCAGAACAGTTTGCACCCAGGTGTGAATGCATGTGTGATGATGGTGAGGGGTCTACCTGGTCCAGCCAGCTGACTCCTGGGTAGCTCCCAGACTCGATCTGCTCCTCCAGCCACGGCCTCAGCCTCAGCCGGCCTGGGTGCTGCATACTGGAGTCACAGCTTCAGTTATGCATAAATGTAGAGAAGTGTCACCGGTTACACAGGAGTTTCAGCAATAACAGAACTTTTCCTAGGAGTTCAGTATAATCAGAGGTTACCCAGGGACACCCACCCCTTCTCTGCTGTAATCTTCCAATCCAGGACCTCACAGGTACGACAAGCTCTCCTCCTCCTCCAATAACTTGCCTCGCTGCTTAGGCGGCTCCTCCAATTACAGGAAATACTGTACAGTATGAAAGCATGTAAAGTGTATTAATGCTTTTCCTGCGTTTCTACATGCTGAATTGAGGACTCGGCATTAGTTCAAAGTCACCTGCTGGGTTTAGGTCAGTGCTAAACAAAATGTGGTTTTTGATTTTTTTTGGATGTGGTTTTCCATCAAGTTACTGTGGTAGCAGTGAGGCACTGGGCTTTCATGTAAAACCACAAGTTGGAAGCAGAGTTAACACTGCACAGACCTTTACGCTATCCCATGGTGAAACAAAACTTAAATGTTTTGCTTGTACTGGTATTCTAATGTTTATCCTTGCTCTGAACTGTCTTTATTTTTAATAAGTAGAAACAGAGTAATGTTTTTATTGTTTGTTGATTGTCATGTCAGTACCTGCCCAGGGACTGCAGATGAAAATTAGCTTGTAGCTACATCTGGCCTCCTCTCTTTTGAGCAAAATGTTTTCATGCCAAGTCATGTTTCAAGGCGCCCTATTATGCTGATTTCTCAGGTGTCATATTTGTATTTTGTGTCTCTACTGTGACATGTTTACATGCTTTCATGTTCAAACATTGTTCTCAGACTGCCTGTGCTGCAGCACCTTTTTTCACCCTCTGTCTGAAACCAGAGCCCAGTCTGCTATGATTGGTTAGCTGGCCGGCTCTGTAGCTGTTGGTCAACCACTTTTAGAGATGTACAATGTGTTGGAGTGCTATTTATAATAAAATAGTGTAGCTCTTGCAATCCTATTCAATTGCTCAATAAGTGATGTTAAAATATTATTTTGTATTCATGCTAAAATAATATTGAATTAATACATTACATTTCAATATATAGTAAATTATTTATTTTAATCTTGGTAATATTTTGAGATGATGTTACCATACTGTTTTATAATTTAATAAACATTTACCCATGTTCATATTAACATAATATCTTGGGAGGTCAAGTAAATGTATCTGTACTTTGAACCAATTGTCACCTTAACTCCAAAAAGTCTCTACTCTTTGGAGGTGTAATGGCAATTTCCTTTTCCTATGTCCTATATATTTTTGCCGTTACTTTCACAGAAGGGTTGAAAAGTGATCCAGACGCAGACACAAACAGATGATTTTCCGGTCCTTAGTTGTGGTTTATGATGATGTTTATTCGTCTTTACATACCAGGGTTAATTTAGCGTTCTAGTGATTCTATGAGCATCTGCCGGGCTGGTGGAATCGGTATGCTCTTCTCCTACTGTGTCCACCCCCCTCTTGTCACCTATGACCTCCTTATATACACCCGGTGCAGCTAAACCCCGCCACCCAGTGTTCATAAATAATATTGCACTATACATATAACTTAAATAAACTGACACACCAACATCACCCACAAAATGGCTCCTACACACCGGCCCCTAATTGGCTTTAGTATGAAAACAATTACCAATAAATAATAAATAATAAAGGAGCTATACAAATGGTGTGTATGTGTTAGCATGTAATTCTTAAATAATTTTTAGTTTATTTTCTTCTCCCTTATTTTAAGGGTCATCAGTCTTTGCTGTTCTTAGGTTGAAGCAGTAGTGTTGCCATCCCGTCCAGCGCTGAGAGAACCTGTGGGTTATATTTTCATCCAATTCCAAGCCTCTCCTTATAGGGCTCCTGCATTGATGAGTCAGTCACTTCTTCAGGTCTGTCACTTGGGTTCAGCCGGTGCCCTGCTACCATAGCAGCAAAATCGCAGATGAGCTGCTCGGTAACGTGTTTGTTGTTAGGCAAGCTGGGATTTCCTTGTCTGAATGGCAAGTCTAGGCAGTAGTGTCCATCTGACATTTTCACTTTCTCGGCCACAGGCTTGTCTTCTTCCTCAGGCACTGCGTCAGATTGGTGTAACTCGACATCTGCTGTGAAGTCAGGCATGCTGTGACAGGAGTCTGAAGTCGGCTGGCTTTTAAAAGGCTCGTCTTCTGCCTCTTCATAGTAATCACCTGAATCCCGACCCTCATCTTCTTCTTCTTGGGGGGCCTCAGTTTTGCCTTCAACATCCCTATCACTGTCTCCTTTGGCATCTGCTACAACATCGCCATCCTCTTTGGCGTCTGCTACAACATCTCCATCCTCTTTGGCGTCCGCTACAACATCGCCATCCTCTTTGGCGTCTGACATGTTTGCAGAGTGATTCATAATGTTCAGGAATTGTTTGTCTTCTCTGGACATTTCCTCTGTTTCCTTGCTTGTATTTTCCTTGAAATCATGCTTGTATTGTTTGACCAATAGCTCCTCTAGGTGTACCATGGCTATCCGATTAACAGCAGCAGCAGGGTGGCCATTAGCATCTCTGCTGTCGTTGCTTCCTTTTAGGGGACCATAGAAGACCCACCCCAGTAGGGTCTTTGCAGCGTACGGTCCTTCTCCTTGGCTATTGATCAGCTCCCAAGGTTCCAATACCTGAGGAGCATTTGTCCCAATGAGTAGGTCAATGCCAGAAGCAATTTCATTAATTTTGATGTCCTTTAAGTAAGGCCATTTTTCCAGATCTTCTTGTAGAGGAATATTGTGCTTGGAAACAGGCATGGTTTTGTGTGTAAACACATCGGATAGTTGAAGGAAATTGTTTTCGTCCAGACTCGATATTTCCAAACCTGAGATATGATGACTAGACACAATCTTTCTCTGATTCATTGTCTTTAGGAGAATGTTAGTCCTTTGTCCTGTAAGGTTTAGCCTCCTCATTAAACTTTCTGTGCAAAAGGTGGATGAACTTCCATGGTCCAGAAATGCATAAGTTTGTAACACTTTGTCCCCTTTGTGGCTCTTTACTTGTACTGGTACAATGGAGAAGATGGAGTTTTCATCACCGGCCCCAATGTGACCACATGTATGAGGTGAGATGACACTATTACTTTCCATTGGCTTCCCATTCTGTTTTGTGTGTTCTGCTTCCTCTCTTTTGCCTTTTTGTTCAATGTGGAGTATTTCAGGATGACTTTGATTGCACATATAACATGTCAAACGACTGTGGCAGTGTTTGCTCATGTGTCCTATTTTTAGGCATCCAAAACACACCCCTTTTCCTTTCAAGAAGTCCATTCTTCTGATTCATGTTCTAGCACTGGTGTTCTTGGGCAGGTAATAATTGTTGCAAAACTACTTGCTCTTCTTAGGCTTGGTTTTCCCTTTGAAAAGGTAGAGATAACAGTTTTGATAGCTGCAGTTGGTTTATCATCCTGGATGCTTCCAAACAGAGGATCTGACAGTATCTTCACTTGCCTCTCTATGAAGCTAACAAGGTCAGGAAATGTAGCTCGATGCCCACGCTCTTCCTGTAGCTGACATGCTCTATTCCTCCACTTGTCTCTGAATTTGTAGGGTAGTTTCTGAAGTATGTGTTTCATGTTTGAAACAACATTCATTTCATCCATATAGGTGAGATGTTCCATTGCATTGCAACAACCTCTTAGGAACAAAGAGAAGGCTTGCAGTGCTTTCACATCTTCGGCTTTGATCATTGTCCAGGTAAATGCTTTGTTCATGTATGCAGTGGCGATCTTATGTTCATTACCAAAGTGCTCTTTAAGCAGCTGTTTTGCCCTTTGATAACCTTGAGCTGGAGGCAGATGTTGGCAGCTGCGCACTAGGTCCTGTGGTTGTCCTCTAGTGTATTGCTCTAGGTAATGCAGGCAGTCACTTTCATCATTAGTTTTCCGCTCTACTCCTCTTTCAAATGCACGGATGAAAGCTTCAAACTGCAATGGGTCACCGTCATAAACAGGAATGTCTCTTGGAGGTAAAGTAGAAGTGAGATGTTGTTGAGCCAGCATAGCAGTGATGTCATTTTGCCTCTGGATTAGGTTATAGATGTCACCTTGATTACCATTGTTGATTACAGGTGGTGTGATGTCAACATGTCCCTGCACATGTGTCTGTATACTTTGTCTGGGAATAGAGGTTTGGGCTTGATGAGGCAAGAATTCAGTGGCCTGTACGTTAAATCTTGCTGTAGGGTTTCTGTAGTAAGAGCTCATCCCATCTGATGCTCTAGAGGTGTGTCTTGATCCCATGCTGAGCACGTTTAGCCTGGCATTGGCTTCTGCCAGCTTAGTTTGTATATCCAGTTGTTCCTTTTTCCGTTTCACCTGTTCTTCCTGTTGTTCCAACTGTTCTTCCTGTTGTTCCAACTGTTGTTTCTGTTGTTCCAACTGTTGTTCCTGTTGTTGTTTCTGTTGTTCCAACTGTTGTTTCTGTTGTTCCAACTGTTGTTCCTGTTGTTGTTTCTGTTGTTCCAACTGTTGTTCCTGTTGTTGTTTCTGTTGTTTCTTTTGTTGTTTCTGTTGTTCCAACTGTTGTTTCTGTTGTTCCAACTGTTGTTCCTGTTGTTGTTTCTGTTGTTCCAACTGTTGTTTCTGGTGTTTTAATTGTTGTTTCTGTTGTTGTTTCTGTTGTTCCAACTGTTGTTTCTGGTGTTTTAATTGTTCCCCTTCTACATCAAGCTCATGTTGTTTGTTCAGTGCTGCCGCCCTTTCGATTAAAGCCCTAACCTCTATTCCCAGACAAAGTATACAGACACATGTGCAGGGACATGTTGACATCACACCACCTGTAATCAACAATGGTAATCAAGGGGACACAGTAGGAGAAGAGCATACCGATTCCACTTAATGTAATGGCAATTTCCTTTTCCTATGTCCTATATATTTTTGCCGTTACTTTCACAGAAGGGTTGAAAAGTGATCCAGACGCAGACACAAACAGATGATTTTCCGGTCCTTAGTTGTGGTTTATGATGATGTTTATTCGTCTTTACATACCAGGGTTAATTTAGCGTTCTAGTGATTCTATGAGCATCTGCCGGGCTGGTGGAATCGGTATGCTCTTCTCCTACTGTGTCCACCCCCCTCTTGTCACCTATGACCTCCTTATATACACCCGGTGCAGCTAAACCCCGCCACCCAGTGTTCATAAATAATATTGCACTATACATATAACTTAAATAAACTGACACACCAACATCACCCACAAAATGGCTCCTACAGGAGGCCCTAAGAAAATAAAATGTAAACATACTTGTCATCCCCAAATATTTTCATGCCCTTATACCCAGTTTCAACAGAAACTGCGTTAAATTAAGGAAGTACATTTTAGGAAGTCTTCATGCCATCTTTCATAAGTTCCTTCAAATGCAATAAAGACTATCCATGCACTTGTTTTTTATTGTTATTTGCAGATATACAATGTCCTCTGTTACAACAACACAATTAAAATAAGAAAATAGCTTATTTTACATTAAAACAACAATTGAACAATCAGCAGCAATGTCTTCTTTGCACATAATGAACTGGACTTTATAGTAAAACAAGTTTGCATATTTGCTGTGACGTGGTGTGTCTCTGTGGAAGTGGCTCAGCAGTTCCAAAGAAGAGCAATGAGGAAGTCATTTCACAATCCTGAATAACACATGCTCATTATGATTGATGACTTGTTTAAAACAAAGGGTTAACTTGATTTTCCTTAAAAGGCTTGGTTGTAATATCACAATTGGGGACATATACTATTTTCCTATGATGAGCGCTCTGGCCAAATCAAGCTCAGCGAGGGGTTGAAGTAAACTGCCGGAAATGACTCGTCTGTATGTTTCACAAGTCTTACTTACGATACAGACTGGGTGGTTAAGCAAGCTTTACACAAGCTTTATACAACATCTATGGAAAACATGTCCTATGAACCGAGTAACAAACACATGACATTAGATACGGATAAGTGAGCTGTTTGTTCAAGCATTGGAACAAGCGCACCTTTAAAACAAAAAACAAGTATATTCTGTTTTTGATACACTTTACATGAATGTTTCTTATGTACAAAATTGCATATTTAACAAAATCAATCATACACAGTTGCAAAGTATTTACAACATATCAATATCAACTGCTCTTAAGGTGCAATGTTTTTCATTTGCAGCTTATATCCTTGACAGCCTTTAAAATAGTAATACTAAAAACTTAAACTTGAGTATTTCCTAAGGGCTTGAACACCATTCAAAGTCTGTAACATCCTCCCTCTCCCTTGTGCTCTACATTTTATCAACAATGCCTCAATATAATTTAAAAAAGGACGAAGTTAACACAAAAAATGAATGCAAAAAAAGTCAGAGCTAAACACTGTGATAGCCGCTGTCTGTGATGATTGGCATTGACTGGTCAGCAGGGATCACAGGGAGAAACTGTGTTTGGAGCGTGGAGGGACACTGGACATTGTTAATGCAACCTGAAGCAAGGGGTCCTAAGAAGCCTTGAAGGATCTTGGGGAATGCTTCCTCTGGATATGTGTTTAAATGTTCCTCTTTCTCACCTCTTTTCTCCTCTGTAAACAAATGACCAGGCTGCTCCACCAGACTCTGAAATGGCTGGTAGTCGTTGTATACTGGAGGGAGGCTCTGCAAGCCTGCAGGCACACCGCCGTAGAAGGGGTTTTCATCACATATTATCACCCCTTCAGTTTTTTCAACTAGCTTTGTTGCATCATGGACGGCCTCATCAAAGCCCTCACCGTCAGATTTAACTCCGGACACATGATCGCATGACGCATTTGTGTCGGTTCCACTAGACACTGAGGACAAACTGGAGTCTTCAGCATGCGGAACACCCAAAGAATCTGTATTGTTCTGCTGGTATGACATGTCGATTGGCATAAGAGCTGAATCCCCTGGTGGTAACTTAAAAAGTGGACAAGCCAGTGCCTGTTGGTCAACACGGGGTACAATGTCACCCGAACTATGAAGGTATTCAGAGTCAGAAAGAATTTCAGCCTTGACATCAGAGCCATCGAAGTTGGGAAGTAGGCTGCAATAGGTTTGATTGTCAAAGCAATATGATCCAACACTTGTGTCATCAGCTCTGACACCACAGGGTTTGTAGGGAGAGGAGGGCAAACCAAAGTCTTTGTTTGGTTCTGTGAGCAGATTGGTAGTCAAAGGTGACATCGGGCGTATATCAGGGAAGGCCAAAAAAAGGGCATCCTGAACTCTGGCTATAATGTCAGTGGGTTTTCCATTAGCATAACTAAGACAAGAAGAGCCCATGCTGATTCCATTGCTTTGCTGAGTGCTCCCACTGCTTATGTCTTTCATTGAACCCTCCGACCTGAATACAGAGAAATGGGTTACTTAAACTGCCAATATAACCATAGAAATCTTGAAGGAAATATTGCTATTGCAGCCACACTAACCATGTGCTGTCCTCTGGATCGGGGGAGTCTACCCAGACAGAGGAGAGGATCGGCGGGGCAGGCTTCAAGACCTGAAACAAGGATGATAAAAGCAATTCGAAATATAGATATGGAACTTTTCTGATCGAGCTTTATCTGTTAACCTTGCAGCCAAATATACTTATTGGTTCCTTCACATTTTTAAACGTGAAATTAAAGCCATTTTGAAGCCTTTCAAGGTGAATTTTCAAGCTTTTTCAGCACCTTTCTGCTATTGTTAAATACAAATGTATATACAGTAAATACAGTATACTGATTAGTACACTTCTTTATGACTTAAAGTCCTGTGATTTAAACAACCACATTTTTTTGTGTGACATCATTCTAAAAAGGGTGAAAATATCAATTCACCTGATACTACAATAATCCATTGAAAAACCTTTTCTTGCCATTTTTTGGGGTCAAACCATATTTGCAGCTGACTCAAATAAAAACTCTAATTCAAGCTTTTTTCCAACCTTGAAAACACCACATAAACTGATACTCCTATATTGCCATTGCCAAGATTTCCAGCACATGTAGATACATTGTACATTATTTAAATAATGAGTAATTTAATAATAATTGCAACTGCCATCAGATTTCAAAGAATGAGTAACGGATGGTAGTGTTTTCAGTTTTCAGATTTTGGCACAGATCACTTTGTAACTCACCTCTTGCTCACTTGAATGCATAAGCAGTAGTTTTGGATTTGGACATTTGGCAACTATGTCCGACCACTTTGTTTTGAGCCTAAAATTGCACAAACAAATAAACACATCACAAACATGACACAACACAACACGAGTTACAGTGTAAGGCTTTCAAAAAACGTACAACAACACAATATCTTTTTTTCTGTATGACTTACTTTATATAACAGCCATACATAGCAGCGCTGATGAGGACAGCAGCAACACTGAGGCTGATGATGATGGCCACGGTTGGGAGAGCTGATGCTAGAATTGATTAGAGTTATTAGAGTTGCCGTATGTAGTTGTCAAATATGGCGGACCATCTCGCACATGCGCAGTGCAGATCGGGCAGGGGGGCAGATCGGGTAGTGACTGTGTCCTCGTACACAGCTTTGAAAAAACGTGTATGAAGTTTAGATATGACTGACTCCATATGTGTACAGATTACATGCAGCAGATAGATAAACTAAAGAGGCTCTTGTTCGCCTGTAAATCTGCCCTGGCCGTGTGTTTTTTTGTGACAGTATACACAATGTGGGAAGATTCAACTGTTAATACCCAGCAGCTGTAAGCATTATCACATCTTTAAAGTGTCTTATTATTCAAGACTTATTTCTGTTTCAGTGACTGCATCTCATTATAGAAATGCTAATGGGCCTAACATCCACCAGTAATGTTCACACACTCACATTCTGTACACACATGCACAAATATGGCAAATGTCCTGTGTTCTGTGCAACTAAAACAAAGAGTAAGACTTTATTTTGACTTGTTGTAACACGTAAAGCTGAAAGTACAATAGTAGAGCGCAGCATCTCTAACTGCCACTGGGTGTAGAGAATGTGGATGGTTTGCAATTAGTGTGCTCGATATTATAGTGGAACAACACAGAAGAAAACACAGAGTAAGTAGAGTCCAGTTTGGCTAATAAATCCATGAGATATCACACAAAAAGCACTGCACAGCTGTTCAAATGCCTTGCTTTTCATTTCAATGAGACCGCTGAGTTTGCAGTGGGGGCCCAAAGTGGACGGCTTCTTCGATAAATGTTTACCCTTTTTTTTGGAGTGCAATGCAATAAAACTCCGACGCACAATACCAAAATAGGGCATGCAAGAGCACATCCCTGGAAGAAGATTGTTAAAAGGAAAATAGCTGGTAGATCCTGGGGAAAACCCAAGACAAGGAAGGCATTCTGTTTTCACAAAAAAAATAACAACAATGAATTCCGACATAAGCATCATAAGCATCATTCTATGACTTCACAGTCATAGAAATCTCAAAAATACGATTTTCCTTTTTGACAAAAACCAACAAAGATCTAATGTAACAGATGTAGCTGCTGTGTGCTTGAGTAGCAGTTTGGTAGCACCCTTGCTGGAGTAATTAAGCTGTTGTGGTTCAAGTGACTTTTTGGGTGGATGCGCTATAAATCATACCCATTCTTTCATACTTCAAACTGCATTTAAATATGTAAAATTGCATCATAACAACAATATGTTCATTATTTCGGAACATATTTCAATAAACATAAAATACAGGTTCCAGTTGAGATTGTGAAGGTTTAAGAGTCCAATATTTCAAATTACAAGTCAAATCCAGCCAGATAATCACATATTTCACCTAACAAAATAAATATGAATATGCTGAAGGTATCACATCTAAGAAATATGAGGTTTAATCAGGCTTATAAAGAAATGACAACACTTACGGGTTGTGAATTCCCACTCCTTACTGCTGTCGCTGAACTTGTTATACGTGACGCTTTCCACGCTGACTTCATATTTCGTATTTGGCTCCAAGGGTCCACCAAGTATCTCATAGTAATAGTCTCCACCAAGTTGACTTGGTTTGAAAGGTTTAGAACGTTGCTAAGGAGAAATAAGGAAGACACAAAAAAGATAGCTTTTATAGTTCCTTTAACTAAACGGCAACCTGACATAATTCAAATACCACAGGAAAGTCTACTTCTCCAGGGAAAATGTTCACCTATACAGTCCATATGACATTGCTCCTACCTCTTCTTTGTCTCCTTTTTTATGGTAAGTCACTATAGAATTCAAGCTGTTACTGAACCATTCTGTGTGATCATAGTTTGTCTTCCACTTGACTTGAAAATTCCCATTGGATTCATTCACAGAGACGATTGTTGGGGTTTTGGGCTTTACTGTTGAAGAATGGAGATAAGAAAAGTAAGGGTAGGTTATTTCCCATCCTCAACCCAGTTTAACATTCATTCACTGCTTTTCTGAATCAGTATATTTCTGAGAAATACAGATTAGATTTATGGGAAATCTACTTACTGGTTTCTATGACGTCAATGATTTTGGACCCCATGATTTTGTTTCCTTTCCAAGCTGTCGCATTATGAGTCTCCCCCGATACGAACTTCATTTGAATAGAGCAACAACACGGTCCAGCATCACACGGTTCGAACATGCACAGATGCTTTCTGTGGAATACAACATAACATAGATTATGTTCTGAACCTAAATGGGTCCCTAAAAGTTGCATATTATACAGGATTTTATTTATCTATGAAAATCTAAATAGCCAATTCTAAAGAATAGATTATTATTTTTGGACAAAAACATTTAAATCTGACAAGAAAGAGCAAGGTGAAGACCTGATCACAAGCTATATTAAGAAAGCCTCTTCCTGCATTAGAAAAGTAGGCAGTTTAACCCACAAAGCTAATAGAATATTGATCAAGCATCAGGAAGAATAAACACTGACTTTGTCAAATAAAATAAGCCGATTTAGTATGTATGATTGCTACAAAAACATTAAATAAAGCTTCAAAGAATAAGAGTAAAACAGATGCTGAGGCAATATTTAAAAGATGTCACACTCATTTCACATTAGTCTGGAGCAGAGGTGGGAAGTGACGAAGTACATTTACTCAAGTCCTGTACTTAAGTACAATTTTGAGATACTTGTACTTTACTTGAGTATTCCCATATGGTACTTTGTACTTCTACCCCACTACGATTCAGAGGTAAATATTGTACTTTTACTCCACTACATTCATTTAATACCTTTAGTTACTTTGCAGATTTGGATTAATGATGTAAAATATAATCAACACTTAACTCAAACTTTAGTTACACCTGGAGTAAATTCACATACCCTGCAGTATTCAAAGTGATTAACACTAGCTGCCCCTTTACCAGCTTTGATAACACTTTAGTGCATCAATAATTATAATCAAAACATAAAATATATATTATTCTAAAATGTACCTCTCTGCATAATGAGTACTTTAAGTGTATGTTGATGATAATACTTTTCTACTTTTACTTGAGTGACATTTGATTGCAGGACTTTTACTTCTAACAGAGTATTCCTACACTCCGGTACTTTTTGTTTTACTCAAGTTCAAGAACTGAGTACTTCTCCCACCTCTGGTCAGGGGTCGTTAGTTTAATCAATAATAGGGTGTCCTTTGAGGAAGAGGGTTGGGAACCACTGCCCTCTGAATCTTGAATCGTAATCGGCACTATTGATATTGCTCAGAAACCGATAGTGTAAATAAATGAACTAGCTTTGTAGTAGAACCCTATTGTTTACATTGCAGGGGTGAACAATTAAAAATAACATCTCACTTGTCCCGGAAGTTATTCTTTAGAATCATATGGTATTCAGTGCAGTTTTGAGCTTCAAGTTGGCAAAACATACATTCATCGTAGTCGTTGGTACAGTTAAGAGTCAGTCCTGAAACATACATAAACACCAATACATTAATTATGAGAATGATGTATTGCATATAGAATAT
The DNA here is from genome assembly GCF_902827175.1 of Gymnodraco acuticeps. Lineage (NCBI taxonomy): Eukaryota > Metazoa > Chordata > Actinopteri > Perciformes > Bathydraconidae > Gymnodraco > Gymnodraco acuticeps. The sequence goes on from NW_022990747.1 coordinate 1,333,204, forward strand.
AAAACACTGTCCAATATACGTACCAGAGAGAGCTGTTGCAATATTCCCTAAAATGAACAGGACGAAAGGCATCCTGTCGCGAGCTCGCCTGAATCAAACACAATAGCAGCGTTATTTTAATGATAGGATTATTGAAGTAACAACTTCTTAAAGTCCACATTACCTGTTTGGCTCCATTTAGAAACGATGTATTCCACTTCTATTTCAAAAACACTAAACCAACTCAGCAGCACCGACCCATTTCGTGGGAACGTGCTGCGTGTTTTGCATGTAATGATTCTCAAAGGCTTCCTGATATGGAAAGCTGTTACGGAAAATGTTGCGCCATGATTCAGAGGAAATTCATCCCCACTCCCATTTCCTCGAAGAGTTGACAGTGAGCAACTCACTCTCTTCGGACGACATCTGATTTGTGTGGTATAGGACTACTTTAAATGGAGCATTCATTGGTATTTGATGTGTTTCACCGAGGAGAAGTTAGTTTTATGGGTAGGATATTGGACAAACATTCACTCCGGTCTTTTTACTAAGGATCACAGACTGTCTGCAGTTAGAGGACGATTAGTTCATAACCGATCACAGTGTTTTTTGTTTACATATGATAGGGACCATGAATATATTATAGTTTAAATGTAATAAAACCACTATTATTCTAAATATATTCGTGCTCATTAATAGTGAACTTTTATTCTCACAGCTCCCATGTGATCCAGTGACTCCAAATCCGTAGCAGATATCAGACACATCTCTTTTTCATTTTTGGCCCAAAGTCTATTTGATTTGAACAAAAAAACAAAACTTTTTGTATTTATTTTGTATTTAGACTATCTTTCCGAAAGCTTATATCTTGTGCCCCATAGACTCCAAATCAATGCTGGGATTAATATGTGTAAGATTTGTATTGCATGCTTACACATTTACTGCATGGGTGAATGTATAGTTTTGTATGCTTCAGTTGCTAGTTTCGAAAATGGATAGATTATTAAATTGACAGATTGCTCCACTCAAACAGAAAACACTCACTAATTGTTGTACCTTGAGAATTATTAGATTAGATACCCTAAAGCAGTGGTCCCCAAACTAAGGCCCGCGGGCCGGGTACGGCCCGCCTCCACATTTGGCCTGGCCCCCTGAACAATACCAGAGACGCATTATGATTTTTTTTTTTTTTTTTTTTGCCACCCGAATCCTAGACTAGCCCCTGTCAAAATGTTGTGACCTGCTCTATCGAAATCAGTCGCATTGACCCGAAGACACCTTTTGAGTTGTATACACTGTTGGAAAGAGGATATTCCTAGCTTTCTAATGATATCAGGATTGTTTTTGTACTTCAAATATTAAGCAAAATATGTCACATTATATAATGACTGTCACCGAGTCATCATTTTGAGAAAAAGGCCTTCAAAGTTGTCTCTTCTCTGGAATCCATCGATCTGATTGATTATTAGCGGAGCAAATGATCAAAAATACTACCGAGGGAAGATATTTTCGTTTGGAGGGGAAGCTCGCGAGTGTGTGTGTGTATACGTGTGCGTGTGAGTGTGTGTGCTTGTGTAATTTTGCGTTTGTGTGTATTGTGTTTGTTTCCCGGGGAAAACACTCACGAGAAACACCGGCTGTTGTTTTGCCTGCCGTTCTCCGCTTGTAATTATGCAGAAGCTTCAAAGTTGTATTTATCATCTGAATTTGCCGAAACAAGTTTAATATTCTGAAAGCCAAGACTTTGTTTAATTGAAATCAGATGAAAACAAACTGTAACGGACCCTGCAGTGTTATCTATGATTACTATACTCTTACATTCATAATTTCAGCTGAGTGAGGGGGGGGGGGGGGGGGGGGGCGGCGCTGCGGAAGAGCAGATTGCGAGTGAGAAATAAATAGGAAATAAAAGTTTAATATTCTGAAAGCCAAGACTTTGTTTGTTTAAAATCAAACAAAACACCCGAACCCCGAAAAAATAGTTTTTTTTACGTAAATCCACGTTTATTTTGAGAGATTCTGCTCTGACAACTAAGCTAAACTTTTACCTGTTAAGATTGTGCACGGCACAACAGAAAGTTACAGTAATTTTCAATGGACTTTTTTCTGTGAAGAACCCAGAGAGGGTTATTTGGTTATTATTTATTTCATAAATAGTGTTATTTATTTCATTAATAGTGTTATTATTTATTTCCTGATTTTTTTTTGTGAAGATCCCGGAAAGGGTTATTAATATTTGGTTATGTGTGGCTTTCTAGAAAACAATAAATGTTTACGTTTAGACACCCATGCGATCGTCACACTTTTTCTGTTACAAACTGACCCGGCCCCCATCAGAGAAGGGAAAAGTTATGTGGCCCTCACAGGAAAAAGTTTGGGGACCCCTGCCCTAAAGGTTTGATACAAAATAATAAGAAAAGCTTCACATGTGGCAAAAAGTGTAAAAGTGTTTTACTAATGAACAATTATGAAACTCCTGACAGGCCGACTGACTGCGAACGAGGAAACGCATAGGACACACTCCGCCATCTAGTGGACGTTTTATGAGTGTGTTCACATGCAATAAAAAGTTACATTTATCTGTTTGACCTGTAGTGTTGGAATTTAACAAAGTACATTTCCTCAACTTGGGGGCAAAATCAAACCAAAACCAGATAGACCAGAGAGACCAGAAAGCTGTTTAAATGACTTGACATTCATACATTTTCTTTTCTGTTCTGCCTTTAATAATAGAAAACAGGGACAAACAATTAATATTTGTTCCAGAACAAAAATCGCCACCTGGTAGAACCAGTGCTGCTCTATTTTCAATATACAATATGCCCCAAGGCCAACAAGATACTCTGACACTTTTGAATGTTCGCCAATCTAATTTGAATTACTGCTCCACTTCTGCTTGTCTGCTGCTACCGTGTGTGTTTTTTCAAGGGTGTTAATTGTACGGGATAAGGTTGTACAGTGTCATGCCAAATAATTAAAAATAGCAGTCAACACATATCATGACTACAATGTTCTGGATGTGAGAGTCAAATAGAGAGTGTGAGATGAAGATGATGTTACATTTGTAAAAATGGAACTGGGACAAGAGATAAACAGCTGGAGCTTTGTACTGGAAGTGTTACAAAAGGTTGGTAGAGTATGTAGTCAGCTGGGTATAGCACGATGCTTGTTTTAGCATCCTATGCAGTGTATTTTCTATCTGAGGTGCCATATGTACATTTTTAGCATTGGATCTTATGATCTTTGAGGACTAATAAGGTACACTATTTTGTCATGACATTTCATCAATGTTTACTGTGGGTTTCAATTCAGAAAGTCAGTTGAAATGTATCAAATAAAGGCTTTTAGGACACGTTTTAATCATACATGCTTCTAGGGATGGCTCTGGTGATCAATTGGCTCGTCCCTTTCGTCCATCTGTGCAATTGTACAATATATTTCCTTGACGTATTGGTACAGAAATTCATGGTGCCCAGGGGATGAATCTGATGTTCTCCTAATTTTTACACTAATACCTAATATAGTTTAGAGTGATATATCCCTTATCTTTTGGGTGTATGACCATGCATGCACTTTGTTGTAGAAATAGTTATTTGCATCTCTAATGATTGCCTGACTACTCTTCTAGTGCCATCCTTAGGTCAACATTTCAATTTTCTATCAAATAAATAAATTTTAAGAATACTGTGCGCTACACAGATATATGCTTACTTGACTTAAGACTTCTAGGCATGTTTCTCCCTAGTTAATTTTGTTTTTCTATTCCCTTGTGCTGTTCTCAAAGGTCATACAGCATGTTCAGAGTACTCAACAACATCAAACACATTGAGTGTGTGTGTGTGTGTGTGGCCTAGCATTACTATACTTGTGGGGACCTAAATCTGTTTACACAGTCACGTGTGGGGACTCGCCTCCCTTATGGGGACAAATTGGAGGTCCCCATAAGGGGAATCATTAATTTTAGGGTGAAGACTTGGTTAGGTTTAGGGTTAGGGTAAGGTTAAGCGTTAGGGTTAGGCATGTGTTGGTTATGGTTAAGGTTAGGATAAGTCTCCAGTAAATGCATGTAAGTCAATGTAATGTCCCCTGAAGTGATGTATACATGGTATGTGTGTGTGTGTATTCAGACACACATCTTTAAAAAATTGTCATGATTCCCATGAGAAGATGTCAAATAAATGAAATGTTTACCATCAAATAGTTTTACTGCGGAAACAAATAACCTTTATTTGTCCCACAGAGGGGAAATGTACATTGTTACAGCAGGTAGGTAAGAGCCAAAGATAGCTTAATATGTGAGTTGTACATGTCTGATGAACTTTGCGTGTGAAACGTAAGAACAAGTCTGGGCAATGTGAGCGCTAAAAACAACATTAAGCAATCAATCATTTTTAAAGTCGGATCTTTTGACATTTTCTTTATTTATTTATTTGTCATACACTGTTGTTGTTACTGTAAAGGCTACTGGGCACTTCATATATCTAAGCTAGAAAGGTATGAATGTGGTAAGTCTAGAAAGACATGATCAGAACAATGTAAGTATGGCTACACTTGACTGCAATAAATACTTCTGCTTAGCAGGAAACAGACCGTATGCAAATCTTATCAGGATGTGTTAAATAATGCAATAAAAATTGCCTTACATCCTGCCTCTCCCTTGTGCTCTACATTTTATCAACAATGCCTCAATATAATTTAAAAAAGGACGAAGTTAACACAAAAAATGAATGCAAAAAAAGTCAGAGCTAAACACTGTGATAGCCGCTGTCTGTGATGATTGGCATTGACTGGTCAGCAGGGATCACAGGAAGAAACTGTGTTTGGAGCGTGGAGGGACACTGGACATTGTTAATGCAACCTGAAGCAAGGGGTCCTAAGAAGCCTTGAAGGATCTTGGGGAATGCTTCCTCTGGATATGTGTTTAAATGTTCCTCTTTCTCACCTCTTTTCTCCTCTGTAAACAAATGACCAGGCTGCTCCACCAGACTCTGAAATGGCTGGTAGTCGTTGTATACTGGAGGGAGGCTCTGCAAGCCTGCAGGCACACCGCCGTAGAAGGGGTTTTCATCACATATTATCACCCCTTCAGTTTTTTCAACTAGCTTTGTTGCATCATGGACGGCCTCATCAAAGCCCTCACCGTCAGATTTAACTCCGGACACATGATCGCATGACGCATTTGTGTCGGTTCCACTAGACACTGAGGACAAACTGGAGTCTTCAGCATGCGGAACACCCAAAGAATCTGTATTGTTCTGCTGGTATGACATGTCGATTGGCATAAGAGCTGAATCCCCTGGTGGTAACTTAAAAAGTGGACAAGCCAGTGCCTGTTGGTGAACACGGGGTACAATGTCACCCGAACTATGAAGGTATTCAGAGTCAGAAAGAATTTCAGCCTTGACATCAGAGCCATCGAAGTTGGGAAGTAGGCTGCAATAGGTTTGATTGTCAAAGCAATATGATCCAACACTTGTGTCATCAGCTCTGACACCACAGGGTTTGTAGGGAGAGGAGGGCAAACCAAAGTCTTTGTTTGGTTCTGTGAGCAGATTGGTAGTCAAAGGTGACATCGGGCGTATATCAGGGAAGGCCAAAAAAAGGGCATCCTGAACTCTGGCTATAATGTCAGTGGGTTCTGCATTAGCATAACTAAGACAAGAAGAGCCCATGCTGATTCCATTGCTTTGCTGAGGGCTCCCACTGCTTATGTCTTTCATTGAACCCTCCGACCTGAATACAGAGAAATGGGTTACTTAAACTGCCAATATAACCATAGAAATCTTGAAGGAAATATTGCTATTGCAGCCACACTAACCATGTGCTGTCCTCTGGATCGGGGGAGTCTACCCAGACAGAGGAGAGGATCGGCGGGGCAGGCTTCAAGACCTGAAACAAGGATGATAAAAGCAATTTGAAATATAGATATGGAACTTTTCTGATCGAGCTTTATCTGTTAACCTTGCAGCCAAATATACTTATTGGTTCCTTCACATTTTTAAACGTGAAATTAAAGCCATTTTGAAGCCTTTCAAGGTGAATTTTCAAGCTTTTTCAGCACCTTTCTGCTATTGTTAAATACAAATGTATATACAGTAAATACAGTATACTGATTAGTACACTTCTTTATGACTTAAAGTCCTGTGATTTAAACAACCACATTTTTTTGTGTGACATCATTCTAAAAAGGGTGAAAATATCAATTCACCTGATACTACAATAATCCATTGAAAAACCTTTTCTTGCCATTTTTTGGGGTCAAACCATATTTGCAGCTGACTCAAATAAAAACTCTAATTCAAGCTTTTTTCCAACCTTGAAAACACCACATAAACTGATACTCCTATATTGCCATTGCCAAGATTTCCAGCACATGTAGATACATTGTACATTATTTAAATAATGAGTAATTTAATAATAATTGCAACTGCCATCAGATTTCAAAGAATGAGTAACGGATGGTAGTGTTTTCAGTTTTCAGATTTTGGCACAGATCACTTTGTAACTCACCTCTTGCTCACTTGAATGCATAAGCAGTAGTTTTGGATTTGGACATTTGGCAACTATGTCCGACCACTTTGTTTTGAGCCTAAAATTGCACAAACAAATAAACACATCACAAACATGACACAACACAACACAACACGAGTTACAGTGTAAGGCTTTCAAAAAACGTACAACAACACAATATCTTTTTTTCTGTATGACTTACTTTATATAACAGCCATACATAGCAGCGCTGATGAGGACAGCAGCAACACTGAGGCTGATGATGATGGCCACGGTTGGGAGAGCTGATGCTAGAATTGATTAGAGTTATTAGAGTTGCCGTATGTAGTTGTCAAATATGGCGGACCATCTCGCACATGCGCAGTGCAGATCGGGCAGGGGGGCAGATCGGGTAGTGACTGTGTCCTCGTACACAGCTTTGAAAAAACGTGTATGAAGTTTAGATATAACTGACTCCATATGTGTACAGATTACATGCAGCAGATAGATAAACTAAAGAGGCTCTTGTTCGCCTGTAAATCTGCCCTGGCCGTGTGTTTTTTGTGACAGTATACACAATGTGGGAAGATTCAACTGTTAATACCCAGCAGCTGTAAGCATTATCACATCTTTAAAGTGTCTTATTATTCAAGACTTATTTCTGTTTCAGTGACTGCATCTCATTACAGAAATGCTAATGGGCCTAACATCCACCAGTAATGTTCACACACTCACATTCTGTACACACATGCACAAATATGGCAAATGTCCTGTGTTCTGTGCAACTAAAACAAAGAGTAAGACTTTATTTTGACTTGTTGTAACACGTAAAGCTGAAAGTACAATAGTAGAGCGCAGCATCTCTAACTGCCACTGGGTGTAGAGAATGTGGATGGTTGCAATTAGTGTGCTCGATATTATAGTGGAACAACACAGAAGAAAACACAGAGTAAGTAGAGTCCAGTTTGGCTAATAAATCCATGAGATATCACACAAAAAGCACTGCACAGCTGTTCAAATGCCTTGCTTTTCATTTCAATGAGACCGCTGAGTTTGCAGTGGGGGCCCAAAGTGGACGGCTTCTTCGATAAATGTTTACCCTTTTTTTGGAGTGCAATGCAATAAAACTCCGACGCACAATACCAAAATAGGGCATGCAAGAGCACATCCCTGGAAGAAGATTGTTAAAAGGAAAATAGCTGGTAGATCCTGGGGAAAACCCAAGACAAGGAAGGCATTCTGTTTTCACAAAAAAAATAACAACAATGAATTCCGGCATAAGCATCATAAGCATCATTCTATGACTTCACAGTCATAGAAATCTCAAAAATACGATTTTCCTTTTTGACAAAAACCAACAAAGATCTAATGTAACAGATGTAGCTGCTGTGTGCTTGAGTAGCAGTTTGGTAGCACCCTTGCTGGAGTAATTAAGCTGTTGTGGTTCAAGTGACTTTTTTGGTGGATGCGCTATAAATCATACCCATTCTTTCATACTTCAAACTGCATTTAAATATGTAAAATTGCATCATAACAACAATATGTTCATTATTTCGGAACATATTTCAATAAACATAAAATACAGGTTCCAGTTGAGATTGTGAAGGTTTAAGAGTCCAATATTTCAAATTACAAGTCAAATCCAGCCAGATAATCACATATTTCACCTAACAAAATAAATATGAATATGCTGAAGGTATCACATCTAAGAAATATGAGGTTTAATCAGGCTTATAAAGAAATGACAACACTTACGGGTTGTGAATTCCCACTCCTTACTGCTGTCGCTGAACTTGTTATACGTGACGCTTTCCACGCTGACTTCATATTTCGTATTTGGCTCCAAGGGTCCACCAAGTATCTCATAGTAATAGTCTCCACCAAGTTGACTTGGTTTGAAAGGTTTAGAACGTTGCTAAGGAGAAATAAGGAAGACACAAAAAAGATAGCTTTTATAGTTCCTTTAACTAAACGGCAACCTGACATAATTCAAATACCACAGGAAAGTCTACTTCTCCAGGGAAAATGTTCACCTATACAGTCCATATGACATTGCTCCTACCTCTTCTTTGTCTCCTTTTTTATGGTAAGTCACTATAGAATTCAAGCTGTTACTGAACCATTCTGTGTGATCATAGTTTGTCTTCCACTTGACTTGAAAATTCCCATTGGATTCATTCACAGAGACGATTGTTGGGGTTTTGGGCTTTACTGTTGAAGAATGGAGATAAGAAAAGTAAGGGTAGGTTATTTCCCATCCTCAACCCAGTTTAACATTCATTCACTGCTTTTCTGAATCAGTATATTTCTGAGAAATACAGATTAGATTTATGGGAAATCTACTTACTGGTTTCTATGACGTCAATGATTTTGGACCCCATGATTTTGTTTCCTTTCCAAGCTGTCGCATTATGAGTCTCCCCCGATACGAACTTCATTTGAATAGAGCAACAACACGGTCCAGCATCACACGGTTCGAACTTGCACAGATGCTTTCTGTGGAATACAACATAACATAGATTATGTTCTGAACCTAAATGGGTCCCTAAAAGTTGCATATTATACAGGATTTTATTTATCTATGAAAAATCTAAATAGCCAATTCTAAAGAATAGATTATTATTTTTGGACAAAAACATTTAAATCTGACAAGAAAGAGCAAGGTGAATACCTGATCACAAGCTATATTAAGAAAGCCTCTTCCTGCATTAGAAAAGTAGGCAGTTTAAACCCACAAAGCTAATAGAATATTGATCAAGCATCAGGAAGAATAAACACTGACTTTGTCAAATAAAATAAGCCGATTTAGTATGTATGATTGCTACAAAAACATTAAATAAAAGCTTCAAAGAATAAGAGTAAAACAGATGCTGAGGCAATATTTAAAAGATGTCACACTCATTTCACATTAGTCTGGAGCAGAGGTGGGAAGTGACGAAGTACATTTACTCAAGTCCTGTACTTAAGTACAATTTTGAGATACTTGTACTTTACTTGAGTATTCCCATATGGTACTTTGTACTTCTACCCCACTACGATTCAGAGGTAAATATTGTACTTTTACTCCACTACATTCATTTAATACCTTTAGTTACTTTGCAGATTTGGATTAATGATGTAAAATATAATCAACACTTAACTCAAACTTTAGTTACACCTGGAGTAAATTCACATACCCTGCAGTATTCAAAGTGATTAACACTAGCTGCCCCTTTACCAGCTTTGATAACACTTTAGTGCATCAATAATTATAATCAAAACATAAAATATATATTATTCTAAAATGTACCTCTCTGCATAATGAGTACTTTAAGTGTATGTTGATGATAATACTTTTCTACTTTTACTTGAGTGACATTTGATTGCAGGACTTTTACTTCTAACAGAGTATTCCTACACTCCGGTACTTTTTGTTTTACTCAAGTTCAAGAACTGAGTACTTCTCCCACCTCTGGTCAGGGGTCGTTAGTTTAATCAATAATAGTGTGTCCTTTGAGGAAGAGGGTTGGGAACCACTGCTCTATGAATCTTGAATCGTAATCGGCACTATTGATATTGCTCAGAAACCGATAGTGTAAATAAATGAACTAGCTTTGTAGTAGAACCCTATTGTTTACATTGCAGGGGTGAACAATTAAAAATAACATCTCACTTGTCCCGGAAGTTATTCTTTAGAATCATATGGTATTCAGTGCAGTTTTGAGCTTCAAGTTGGCAAAACATACATTCATCGTAGTCGTTGGTACAGTTAAGAGTCAGTCCTGAAACATACATAAACACCAATACATTAGTTATGAGAATGATGTATTGCATATAGAATATAAAACACTGTCCAATATACGTACCAGAGAGAGCTGTTGCAATATTCCCTAAAATGAACAGGACGAAAGGCATCATGTCGCGAGCTCGCCTGAATCAAACACAATAGCAGCGTTATTTTAATGATAGGATTATTGAAGTAACAACTTCTTAAAGTCCACATTACCTGTTTGGCTCCATTTAGAAACGATGTATTCCACTTCTATTTCAAAAACACTAAACCAACTCAGCAGCACCGACCCATTTCGTGGGAACGTGCTGCGTGTTTTGCATGTAATGATTCTCAAAGGCTTCCTGATATGGAAAGCTGTTACGGAAAATGTTGCGCCATGATTCAGAAGAAATTCATCCCCACTCCCATTTCCTCGAAGAGTTGACAGTGAGCAACTCACTCTCTTCGGACGACATCTGATTTGTGTGGTATAGGACTACTTTAAATTGAGCATTCATTGGTATTTGATGTGTTTCACCGAGGAGAAGTTAGTTTTATGGGTAGGATATTGGACAAACATTCACTCCGGTCTTTTTACTAAGGATCACAGACTGTCTGCAGTTAGAGGACGATTAGTTCATAACCGATCGGGACGATAGGGACCATGAATATATTATAGTTTAAATGTAATAAAACCACTATTATTCTAAATATATTCGTGCTCATTAATAGTTAACTTTTATTCTCACAGCTCCCATGTGATCCAGTGACTCCAAATCCGTAGCAGATATCAGACACATCTCTTTTTCATTTTTGGCCCAAAGTCTATTTGATTTGAACAAAAAAAAAAAACTTTTTGTATTTATTTTGTATTTAGACTATCTTTCCGAAAGCTTATATCTTGTGCCCCATAGACTCCAAATCAATGCTGGGATTAATATGTGTAAGATTTGTATTGCATGCTTACACATTTACTGCATGGGTGAATGTATAGTTTTGTATGCTTCAGTTGCTAGTTTCGAAAATGGATAGATTATTAAATTGACAGATTGCTCCACTCAAACAGAAAACACTCACTAATTGTTGTACCTTGAGAATTATTAGATTAGATACCCTAAAGCAGTGGTCCCCAAACTAAGGCCCGCGGGCCGGGTACGGCCCGCCTCCACATTTGGCCTGGCCCCCTGAACAATACCAGAGACGCATTATGATTTTTTTTTTTATTTTTTTTGCCACCCGAATCCTAGACTAGCCCCTGTCAAAATGTTGTGACCTGCTCTATCGAAATCAGTCGCATTGACCCGAAGACACCTTTTGAGTTGTATACACTGTTGGAAAGAGGATATTCCTAGCTTTCTAATGATATCAGGATTGTTTTTGTACTTCAAATATTAAGCGAAATATGTCACATTATATAATGACTGTCACCGAGTCATCATTTTGAGAAAAAGGCCTTCAAAGTTGTCTCTTCTCTGGAATCCATCGATCTGATTGATTATTAGCGGAGCAAATGATCAAAAATACTACCGAGGGAAGATATTTTCGTTTGGAGGGGAAGCTCGCGAGTGTGTGTGTGTATACGTGTGCGTGTGAGTGTGTGTGCTTGTGTAATTTTGCGTTTGTGTGTATTGTGTTTGTTTCCCGGGGAAAACACTCACGAGAAACACCGGCTGTTGTTTTGCCTGCCGTTCTCCGCTTGTAATTATGCCGAAGCTTCAAAGTTGTATTTATCATCTGAATTTGCCGAAACAAGTTTAATATTCTGAAAGCCAAGACTTTGTTTAATTGAAATCAGATGAAAACAAACTGTAACGGACCCTGCAGTGTTATCTATGATTACTATACTCTTACATTCATAATTTCAGCTGAGTGAGGGGGGGGGGGGGGGGGGGGGGGGGGCGGCGCTGCGGAAGAGCAGATTGCGAGTGAGAAATAAATAGGAAATAAAAGTTTCATATTCTGAAAGCCAAGACTTTGTTTGTTTAAAATCAAACAAAACACCCGAACCCCGAAAAAAATAGTTTTTTTTACGTAAATCCACGTTTATTTTGAGAGATTCTGCTCTGACAACTAAGCTAAACTTTTACCTGTTAAGATTGTGCACGGCACAACAGAAAGTTACAGTAATTTTCAATGGACTTTTTTCTGTGAAGAACCCAGAGAGGGTTATTTGGTTATTATTTATTTCATAAATAGTGTTATTTATTTAATTAATAGTGTTATTATTTATTTCCTGATTTTTTTTTGTGAAGATCCCGGAAAGGGTTATTAATATTTAGGTTATGTGTGGCTTTCTAGAAAACAATAAATGTTTACGTTTAGACACCCATGCGATCGTCACACTTTTTCTGTTACAAACTGACCCGGCCCCCATCAGAGAAGGGAAAAGTTATGTGGCCCTCACAGGAAAAAGTTTGGGGACCCCTGCCCTAAAGGTTTGATACAAAATAATAAGAAAAGCTTCACATGTGGCAAAAAGTGTAAAAGTGTTTTACTAATGAACAATTATGAAACTCCTGACAGGCCGACTGACTGCGAACGAGGAAACGCATAGGACACACTCCGCCATCTAGTGGACGTTTTATGAGTGTGTTCACATGCAATAAAAAGTTACATTTATCTGTTTGACCTGTAGTGTTGGAATTTAACAAAGTACATTTCCTCAACTTGGGGGCAAAATCAAACCAAAACCAGATAGACCAGAGAGACCAGAAAGCTGTTTAAATGACTTGACATTCATACATTTTCTTTTCTGTTCTGCCTTTAATAATAGAAAACAGGGACAAACAATTAATATTTGTTCCAGAACAAAAATCGCCACCTGGTAGAACCAGTGCTGCTCTATTTTCAATATACAATATGCCCCAAGGCCAACAAGATACTCTGACACTTTTGAATGTTCGCCAATCTAATTAGAATTACTGCTCCACTTCTGCTTGTCTGCTGCTACCGTGTGTGTTTTTTCAAGGGTGTTAATTGTACGGGATAAGGTTGTACAGTGTCATGCCAAATAATTGAAAATAGCAGTCAACACATATCATGACTACAATGTTCTGGATGTGAGAGTCAAATAGAGAGTGTGAGATGAAGATGATGTTACATTTGTAAAAATGGAACTGGGACAAGAGATAAACAGCTGGAGCTTTGTACTGGAAGTGTTACAAAAGGTTGGTAGAGTATGTAGTCAGCTGGGTATAGCACGATGCTTTTTTTAGCATCCTATGCAGTGTATTTTCTATCTGAGGTGCCATATGTAAATTTTTAGCATTGGATCTTATGATCTTTGAGGACTAATAAGGTACACTATTTTGTCATGACATTTCATCAATGTTTACTGTGGGTTTCAATTCAGAAAGTCAGTTGAAATGTATCAAATAAAGGCTTTTAGGACACGTTTTAATCATACATGCTTCTAGGGATGGCTCTGGTTATCAATTGGCTCGTCCCTTTCGTCCATCTGTGCAATTGTACAATATATTTCCTTGACGTATTGGTACAGAAATTCATGGTGCCCAGGGGATGAATCTGATGTTCTCCTAATTTTTACACTAATACCTAATATAGTTTAGAGTGATATATCCCTTATCTTTTGGGTGTATGACCATGCATGCACTTTGTTGTAGAAATAGTTATTTGCATCTCTAATGATTGCCTGACTACTCTTCTAGTGCCATCCTTAGGTCAACATTTCAATTTTCTATCAAATAAATAAATTTTAAGAATACTGTGCGCTACACAGATATATGCTTACTTGACTTAAGACTTCTAGGCATGTTTCTCCCTAGTTAATTTTGTTTTTCTATTCCCTTGTGCTGTTCTCAAAGGTCATACAGCATGTTCAGAGTACTCAACAACATCAAACACATTGAGTGTGTGTGTGTGTGTGTGTGTGTGTGTGTGTGTAGTGTGTGTGTGTGTGTGGCCTAGCATTACTATACTTGTGGGGACCTAAATCTGTTTACACAGTCACGTGTGGGGACTCGCCTCCCTTATGGGGACAAATTGGAGGTCCCCATAAGGGGAATCATTAATTTTAGGGTGAAGACTTGGTTAGGTTTAGGGTTAGGGTAAGGTTAAGCGTTAGGGTTAGGCATGTGTTGGTTATGGTTAAGGTTAGGATAAGTCTCCAGTAAATGCATGTAAGTCAATGTAATGTCCCCTGAAGTGATGTATACATGGTATGTGTGTGTGTGTATTCAGACACACATCTTTAAAAAATTGTCATGATTCCCATGAGAAGATGTCAAATAAATGAAATGTTTACCATCAAATAGTTTTACTGCGGAAACAAATAACCTTTATTTGTCCCACAGAGGGGAAATGTACATTGTTACAGCAGGTAGGTAAGAGCCAAAGATAGCTTAATATGTGAGTTGTACATGTCTGATGAACTTTGCGTGTGAAACGTAAGAACAAGTCTGGGCAATGTGAGCGCTAAAAACAACATTAAGCAATCAATCATTTTTAAAGTCGGATCTTTTGACATTTTCTTTATTTGTTTATTTGTCATACACTGTTGTTGTTACTGTAAAGGCTACTGGGCACTTCATATATCTAAGCTAGAAAGGTATGAATGTGGTAAGTCTAGAAAGACATGATCAGAACAATGTAAGTATGGCTACACTTGACTGCAATAAATACTTCTGCTTAGCAGGAAACAGACCGTATGCAAATCTTATCAGGATGTGTTAAATAATGCAATAAAAATTGCCTTACATCCTGCCTCTCCCTTGTGCTCTACATTTTATCAACAATGCCTCAATATAATTTAAAAAAGGACGAAGTTAACACAAAAAATGAATGCAAAAAAAGTCAGAGCTAAACACTGTGATAGCCGCTGTCTGTGATGATTGGCATTGACTGGTCAGCAGGGATCACAGGAAGAAACTGTGTTTGGAGCGTGGAGGGACACTGGACATTGTTAATGCAACCTGAAGCAAGGGGTCCTAAGAAGCCTTGAAGGATCTTGGGGAATGCTTCCTCTGGATATGTGTTTAAATGTTCCTCTTTCTCACCTCTTTTCTCCTCTGTAAACAAATGACCAGGCTGCTCCACCAGACTCTGAAATGGCTGGTAGTCGTTGTATACTGGAGGGAGGCTCTGCAAGCCTGCAGGCACACCGCCGTAGAAGGGGTTTTCATCACATATTATCACCCCTTCAGTTTTTTCAACTAGCTTTGTTGCATCATGGACGGCCTCATCAAAGCCCTCACCGTCAGATTTAACTCCGGACACATGATCGCATGACGCATTTGTGTCGGTTCCACTAGACACTGAGGACAAACTGGAGTCTTCAGCATGCGGAACACCCAAAGAATCTGTATTGTTCTGCTGGTATGACATGTCGATTGGCATAAGAGCTGAATCCCCTGGTGGTAACTTAAAAAGTGGACAAGCCAGTGCCTGTTGGTGAACACGGGGTACAATGTCACCCGAACTATGAAGGTATTCAGAGTCAGAAAGAATTTCAGCCTTGACATCAGAGCCATCGAAGTTGGGAAGTAGGCTGCAATAGGTTTGATTGTCAAAGCAATATGATCCAACACTTGTGTCATCAGCTCTGACACCACAGGGTTTGTAGGGAGAGGAGGGCAAACCAAGTCTTTGTTTGGTTCTGTGAGCAGATTGGTAGTCAAAGGTGACATCGGGCGTATATCAGGGAAGGCCAAAAAAAGGGCATCCTGAACTCTGGCTATAATGTCAGTGGGTTCTGCATTAGCATAACTAAGACAAGAAGAGCCCATGCTGATTCCATTGCTTTGCTGAGGGCTCCCACTGCTTATGTCTTTCATTGAACCCTCCGACCTGAATACAGAGAAATGGGTTACTTAAACTGCCAATATAACCATAGAAATCTTGAAGGAAATATTGCTATTGCAGCCACACTAACCATGTGCTGTCCTCTGGATCGGGGGGAGTCTACCCAGACAGAGGAGAGGATCGGCGGGGCAGGCTTCAAGACCTGAAACAAGGATGATAAAAGCAATTCGAAATATAGATATGGAACTTTTCTGATCGAGCTTTATCTGTTAACCTTGCAGCCAAATATACTTATTGGTTCCTTCACATTTTTAAACGTGAAATTAAAGCCATTTTGAAGCCTTTCAAGGTGAATTTTCAAGCTTTTTCAGCACCTTTCTGCTATTGTTAAATACAAATGTATATACAGTAAATACAGTATACTGATTAGTACACTTCTTTATGACTTAAAGTCCTGTGATTTAAACAACCACATTTTTTTGTGTGACATCATTCTAAAAAGGGTGGAAAATATCAATTCACCTGATACTACAATAATCCATTGAAAAACCTTTTCTTGCCATTTTTTTGGGGGTCAAACCATATTTGCAGCTGACTCAAATAAAAACTCTAATTCAAGCTTTTTTCCAACCTTGAAAACACCACATAAACTGATACTCCTATATTGCCATTGCCAAGATTTCCAGCACATGTAGATACATTGTACATTATTTTAAATAATGAGTAATTTAATATAATAATTGCAACTGCCATCAGATTTCAAAGAATGAGTAACGGATGGTAGTGTTTTCAGTTTTCAGATTTTGGCACAGATCACTTTGTAACTCACCTCTTGCTCACTTGAATGCATAAGCAGTAGTTTGGATTTGGACATTTAGCAACTATGTCCGACCACTTTGTTTTGAGCCTAAAATTGCACAAACAAATAAACACATCACAAACATGACACAACACAACACAACACGAGTACAGTGTAAGGCTTTCAAAAAACGTACAACAACACAATATCTTTTTTTCTGTATGACTTACTTTATATAACAGCCATACATAGCAGCGCTGATGAGGACAGCAGCAACACTGAGGCTGATGATGATGGCCACGGTTGGGAGAGCTGATGCTAGAATTGATTAGAGTTATTAGAGTTGCCGTATGTAGTTGTCAAATATGGCGGACCATCTCGCACATGCGCAGTGCAGATCGGGCAGGGGGGCAGATCGGGTAGTGACTGTGTCCTCGTACACAGCTTTGAAAAAACGTGTATGAAGTTTAGATATGACTGACTCCATATGTGTACAGATTACATGCAGCAGATAGATAAACTAAAGAGGCTCTTGTTCGCCTGTAAATCTGCCCTGGCCGTGTGTTTTTTGTGACAGTATACACAATGTGGGAAGATTTCAACTGTTAATACCCAGCAGCTGTAAGCATTATCACATCTTTAAAGTGTCTTATTATTCAAGACTTATTTCTGTTTCAGTGACTGCATCTCATTACAGAAATGCTAATGGGCCTAACATCCACCAGTAATGTTCACACACTCACATTCTGTACACACATGCACAAATATGGCAAATGTCCTGTGTTCTGTGCAACTAAAACAAAGAGTAAGACTTTATTTTGACTTGTTGTAACACGTTAAAGGCTGAAAGTACAATAGTAGAGCGCAGCATCTCTAACTGCCACTGGGTGTAGAGAATGTGGATGGTTGCAATTAGTGTGCTCGATATTATAGTGGAACAACACAGAAGAAAACACAGAGTAAGTAGAGGTCCAGTTTGGCTAATAAATCCATGAGATATCACACAAAAAGCACTGCACAGCTGTTCAAATGCCTTGCTTTTCATTTCAATGAGACCGCTGAGTTTGCAGTGGGGGCCCAAAGTGGACGGCTTCTTCGATAAATGTTTACCCTTTTTTTTGGAGTGCAATGCAATAAAACTCCGACGCACAATACCAAAATAGGGCATGCAAGAGCACATCCCTGGAAGAAGATTGTTAAAAGGAAAATAGCTGGTAGATCCTGGGGGAAAACCCAAGACAAGGAAGGCATTCTGTTTTCACAAAAAAAATAACAACAATGAATTCCGACATAAGCATCATAAGCATCATTCTATGACTTCACAGTCATAGAAATCTCAAAAATACGATTTTTCCTTTTTGACAAAAACCAACAAAGATCTAATGTAACAGATGTAGCTGCTGTGTGCTTGAGTAGCAGTTTGGTAGCACCCTTGCTGGAGTAATTAAGCTATTGTGGTTCAAGTGACTTTTTTGGTGGATGCGCTATAAATCATACCCATTCTTTCATACTTCAAACTGCATTTAAATACGTAAAATTGCATCATAACAACAATATGTTCATTATTTCGGAACATATTTCAATAAACATAAAATACAGGTTCCAGTTGAGATTGTGAAGGTTTAAGAGTCCAATATTTCAAATTACAAGTCAAATCCAGCCAGATAATCACATATTTCACCTAACAAAATAAATATGAATATGCTGAAGGTATCACATCTAAGAAATATGAGGTTTAATCAGGCTTATAAAGAAATGACAACACTTACGGGTTGTGAATTCCCACTCCTTACTGCTGTCGCTGAACTTGTTATACGTGACGCTTTCCACGCTGACTTCATATTTCGTATTTGGCTCCAAGGGTCCACCAAGTATCTAATAGTAATAGTCTCCACCAAGTTGACTTGGTTTGAAAGGTTTAGAACGTTGCTAAGGAGAAATAAGGAAGACACAAAAAGATAGCTTTTATAGTTCCTTTAACTAAACGGCAACCTGACATAATTCAAATACCACAGGAAAGTCTACTTCTCCAGGGAAAATGTTCACCTATACGGTCCATATGACATTGCTCCTACCTCTTCTTTGTCTCCTTTTTTATGGTAAGTCACTATAGAATTCAAGCTGTTACTGAACCATTCTGTGTGATCATAGTTTGTCTTCCACTTGACTTGAAAATTCCCATTGGATTCATTCACAGAGACGATTGTTGGGGTTTGGGCTTTACTGTTGAAGAATGGAGATAAGAAAAGTAAGGGTAGGTTATTTCCCATCCTCAACCCAGTTAACATTCATTCACTGCTTTTCTGAATCAGTATATTTCTGAGAAATACAGATTAGATTTATGGGAAATCTACTTACTGGTTTCTATGACGTCAATGATTTTGGACCCCATGATTTTGTTTCCTTTCCAGCTGTCGCATTATGAGTCTCCCCCGATACGAACTTCATTTGAATAGAGCAACAACACGGTCCAGCATCACACGGTTCGAACATGCACAGATGCTTTCTGTGGAATACAACATAACATAGATTATGTTCTGAACCTAAAATGGGTCCCTAAAAGTTGCATATTATACAGGATTTTATTTATCTATGAAAAATCTAAATAGCCAATTCTAAAGAATAGATTATTATTTTTGGACAAAAACATTTAAATCTGACAAGAAAGAGCAAGGTGAAGACCTGATCACAAGCTATATTAAGAAAGCCTCTTCCTGCATTAGAAAAGTAGGCAGTTTAAACCCACAAAGCTAATAGAATATTGATCAAGCATCAGGAAGAATAAACACTGACTTTGTAAAATATAATAAGCCGATTTAGTATGTATGATTGCTACAAAAACATTAAATAAAAGCTTCAAAGAATAAGAGTAAAACAGATGCTGAGGCAATATTTAAAAGATGTCACACTCATTTCACATTAGTCTGGAGCAGAGGTGGGAAGTGACGAAGTACATTTACTCAAGTCCTGTACTTAAGTACAATTTTGAGATACTTGTACTTTACTTGAGTATTCCCATATGGTACTTTGTACTTCTACCCCACTACGATTCAGAGGTAAATATTGTACTTTTACTCCACTACATTCATTTAATACCTTTAGTTACTTTGCAGATTTGGATTAATGATGTAAATATAATCAACACTTAACTCAAACTTTAGTTACACCTGGAGTAAATTCACATACCCTGCAGTATTCAAAGTGATTAACACTAGCTGCCCCTTTACCAGCTTTGATAACACTTTAGTGCATCAATAATTATAATCAAAACATAAAATATATATTATTCTAAAATGTACCTCTCTGCATATGAGTACTTTAAGTGTATGTTGATGATAATACTTTTCTACTTTTACTTGAGTGACATTTGATTGCAGGACTTTTACTTCTAACAGAGTAGTTCCTACACTCTGGTACTTTTTGTTTTACTCAAGTTCAAGAACTGAGTACTTCTCCCACCTCTGGTCAGGGGTCGTTAGTTTAATCAATAATAGGGTGTCCTTGAGGAAGAGGGTTGGGAACCACTGCTCTATGAATCTTGAATCGTAATCGGCACTATTGATATTGCTCAGAAACCGATAGTGTAAATAAATGAACTAGCTTTGTAGTAGAACCCTATTGTTTACATTGCAGGGGTGAACAATTAAAAATAACATCTCACTTGTCCCAGAAGTTATTCTTTAGAATCATATGGTATTCAGTGCAGTTTTGAGCTTCAAGTTGGCAAAACATACATTCATCGTAGTCGTTGGTACAGTTTAAGAGTCAGTCCTGAAACATACATAAACACCAATACATTAGTTATGAGAATTATGTATTGCATATAGAATATAAAACACTGTCCAATATACGTACCAGAGAGAGCTGTTGCAATATTCCCTAAAATGAACAGGACAGAAGGCATCCTGTCGCGAGCTCGCCTGAATCAAAACACAATAGCAGCGTTATTTTAATGATAGGATTATTGAAGTAACAACTTCTTAAAGTCCACATACCTGTTTGGCTCCATTTAGAAACGATGTATTCCACTTCTATTCAAAAACACTAAACCAACTCAGCAGCACCGACCCCATTTCGTGGGAACGTGCTGCGTGTTTGCATGTAATGAGTCTCAAAGGCTTCCTCATATGGAAAGCTGTTACGGGAAATGTTGCGCCATGATTCAGAGGAAATTCATCCCCACTCCCATTTCCTCGAAGAGTTGACAGTGAGCAACTCACTCTCTTCGGACGACATCTGATTTGTGTGGTAGAGGACTACTTTAAATGGAGCATTCATTGGTATTTGATGTGGTTTCACGAGGAGAAGTTAGTTTTAATGGTAGGATATTGGACAAACATTCACTCCGGTCTTTTACTAGGATCACAGCCGACTGTCTGCAGTTAGAGGACGGTCCGTGTACTTTTTGTCAGTTTGATTTTTTCGTTTTAAACAAAAGCCAAAAAACGGAAATACAGCCTTGTTCCGTTTTTTTCGTTTTTTATTTAAAACGAAAATACGGGAAACCAAAGCCGTTTTTCCGTTGTTGTTGTCTGAATAAAAAGACCGATAACGAGAAAACCTCATTAAAAAAAGGTAAGTGTACGTTTTGTTAGTTTGATTTTATCGTTTGAACCAAAAAATGAGAAAAATGAAAATACCAGCCTTTTTTTGTTTTAAATCAAAAAGAAAAAACGTGAAACCAAAGCCGTTTTCTTGTTTAGTTGTCTGAATCAAAAACGGATAACAAGATAAAAACGGTCTGATTTTGGTTTTTGATAACAACTTCATTCAATGTTCCGTTTTGTATGAAGAATGAAGAAAAGCAGTCCACTTGACCGGAAGTTAAAGAACATATTTCAAAATAAAAGACACGAGGCTATAATGGCAATGCTGTAAAAGACCCATAAGTCTGACGACCTTGGCCCCCCTGCTTCCGGCACCCATGCTGACGAGGATACGTTTATTTCTGCATTCACATGCAGATATGCGTTTATAGAGGATTAATACAAGTAGCAAGCTCTGGGCATATTGTATTCCTTGACTTCCGGTTTGTACTGTGTTGGCAAATCCAGTGTCCAGCTTGTCGCTGTGTGACAACGTCATGTTTGTTGCATACCTGCAAGATTTACCTGTGACAAATGTCAGCGATGTGAACAGAACTGTCACCCTACTTTCACCTGCACCAGCAGCAAGCGGGAGAACAATATATCATACAGTCGACCCCTAAAACAGTTCACACAGTAATGGAACAGTTGTTAAGCATTATTTGTCCAAACTAGTCTACATTATGAATTTGATGTTTGTCTAAACTGCTAAGAAGCTGACAGCTCAGTTAGAACAGAAAGACATGCAGGCCATAATCACTAGACGCTCAAAAGAGGAATGTGTGTGTAGGCTTACATGAACTGAATTGAAACATTGTCCATTAGTTGATTAATAAACAAGACATTCAAGTCAAAGTTTTAGGCATTTTCATTTGTAGCACGCTGTAAATATGGACTATGAATGAACACATGCAATGTGGAAACACACAAATAGGTTTATTCTCAATACTCATAACAGTATCAGACACAATGACTTTACTGAGAGTGAAGATGACATGAACATAGTTACTGTATGGTACTGAAGACAACATACAGTATATTGCATTTACCTCTTCCTCTAACTCTCTCTCCAATATTGGCCTCCATTGTTGTGCACAACAAAGTGTTCAAGCTCAGGTTTCTAAGTGATATCATTTTAACATGTGCATTCTGGGTGCAGGGTTAGTAGGGCTAACCCATATCTGTTCAATAGATGAAAGGCAACTTGAGTTTAATAATTGTGCCAAAAGTACCAGTTTGTGTCTTGGTAATTGCACAAAGCTGTAATAGGCCACAAATAATCAAATTTTTCTAAAAACACAGCAGCAAAACCTATTTATTCCACACAAAAATGAAGGCCCACCTGAAAAAAAATCGCTATTTTTAGCATTAAATAATGTACACTTAAACTGATATAGCTTTTTTGGTGGAGAAAATAAATGTTGCTTTTGCCCACGTCCTCAGCAGTACATGGCTCTGCTGTGCCGGGGCTCCTGTATGTTTCTCCACACGACTACTGTAGGTAGTACACTGATTATGGATATATACCACACACTACCCCACTTCAAAAGACCAGAACTATCCCGTGTGTAGTTTTAGTATTTGAATTACAATGACATTATTCTCAGACTTGCCATAGTTCTTGGTTGTACCACCTGCTGCTCTGCTCTGTACAGCTGAGTACTGGGGACCCACTGGGAGTCATGTGACTGGAGCAGGAGAGTAACACACGTCACACCTGCAGCCATGATGCTCCAGCTCAATGGGGGTCGAGTCTTTCAGCCCCACCTGTAAGAAGAGAAACAAAATAAATACGTATTCAGTTTGCTTTGTATTATTTCTTTTTGGGTAACATTTTGGTTTAATAACATTGTGCTATTTTAAGGAGTAAATAAGTCATATATTTGTTCCTAAATGTTTTCTATACTTACAACTTCTTATACATACTGATATGAATTGATTTACTTGTATACTATGAACGAAGAAAAATGACTCTTTAACAACAGAACAGGAACAAAACACAACTGTGACCTCTGTGCAGCACACACAGACCAGTCAGTCCACTTCTGGGGAGTAGCTAGTACCCTTGTGCTAGTTATATTAAAGTTGATGTTTTACTATTGGCTGTGTCTAACCTGTCTGAAATGAGCCAAATCCCCAGGAACATGTTGAGCCAGACGGTAACTAAGACAGTATCACTTCATCCTGACCTCACTGTGGGGCCTGTCCTCATGGACCTGTAGCATAACACCCCTGACACTAAAATACAAGTATGTTCATTAAGAATGCACATACTGTCCCTCCTCTGTCTTTCAATGTAGTCAAACTTGTTGAAGAAAAACAATAAGTTTAACAGTACAGAAATAAAAGCTTAATTACTCACCCTCCTAATTGTAGATGTAACTTCACAAGTACAACTTGAAACATTTTCTCCCGCTTGCTGCTGGGTGCAGGTGAAAGCAGGTCGACATTTTCTGTTTACATCGCTGACATTTGTCACAGGTAAATCTTGTAGGTATATCACAACAAACATGACGTTGTCACACAGCGACAAGCTGGAACACTGGATTGACCAAATAATTACACACTCTTATTTACATTTGACACGTTATTCAAAAACCGACAGCCTGTGTGTTGTTTGCAAAAACACTGCCACTGAAATACCACACTCAATTATCAAGCCCTGCACCCAGAATGCACATGTTCAAAGCCATGTAACCAATTAGATCACTTAGAAAACCTGAGCTTGAACACTTTGTTGTGCACAACAATGGAGGCCACTTTTGGAGGAGAGTTAGAGGAAGAGGTAAATGCATATATACTGTATTTTGTCTTCACTACCATACAGTAACTATATGTTCATGTCATCTTCACTCTCAGTAAAAGTCATTGTGTCTGATACTGTTATGAGTATTGAGAATAAACCTATTTGTGTGTTTCCACATTGCATGTGTTCATTCATAGTCCATATTTACAGCGTGCTACAAATGAAAATGCCTAAAACTTTGACTTGAATGTCTTGTTTATTAATCAACTAATGGACAATGTTTCAATTCAGTTCATGTAAGCCTACACACACATTCCTCTTTGAGCGTCGAGGTGATTATGGCCTGCATGTCTTTCTG
The DNA here is from genome assembly GCF_902827175.1 of Gymnodraco acuticeps. Lineage (NCBI taxonomy): Eukaryota > Metazoa > Chordata > Actinopteri > Perciformes > Bathydraconidae > Gymnodraco > Gymnodraco acuticeps. Next base: position 1,357,672 of record NW_022990747.1, read on the forward strand.
TTCTAACTCAGCTGTCAGCTCCTTACTGTCCTAATGTGCACAATGTAGTGACTGTTTTTTTTGTCTTTTGTTTTCTTAGTTATGTTCTCTGTATTTTATATGTTTGTGTTATGTGTAACGTTGCTGGCCTTTCTTGGCCAGGTCAGCATTGCAAATGAGATTAATCTCAATGCTTTATCTGGTTAAATAAAGGTTAAATAAAAAATAAATAAAAATAAAAATTAGCAGTGTTTATACAAACATCAAATTCATAATGTTGGACAAATTAACACAACTGTTCCATTTACTGTGTGAACTGTTTTAGGGGTCGACTGTATGATATAGTCATTCTCCCCGCTTGCTGCTGGGTGCAGGTTGAAAAGTAGGCGATAGTTCTTATCTTATCTCTGCAGGTATGCAACAAACATGACGCTGTCACCAGTCTATGGTTGTCACACAACGGCAAGCTGGACAGACCGGAAACCGGAAGTCAGCTAAATAAAGCTATGCACAGTGCTTGCATACTTGTATTGATCTCTATAAATGCATATCTGCATGTGAATGCAGAGATAAACTATCCTCGTCAGACTTCTGGGTTCCAGGATTTAACTTTTACAGCATATCCTCGTGTCTTTCTATTTTGAAATATGTTCTTTAACTTCCGGTCCACCGGACTGCCTTTACTTCATTCTTCAATACAAACGGAAAATTGAATGAAGTTTGTTATCAAAAACCAAAATCAGACCGTTTTTTTTTAATTAGGTCTCTTGTTATCCTGTTTTTTGATTCAGACAACATAAACAGGAAAACGGCTTTGGTTTCCCGTTTTTTTCGTTTTTGATTTAAAACGAAACAAGGCTGGTATTTTCGTTTTTTGGTTTCAAACGTTAAATCAAACTAACAAAACGTACAGACTTTTTTTGGTCAGGTTTTCTCGTTATCCGTGTTTTATTCAGACAACAACAACGGAAAAACGGCTTTGGTTTTCCGTTTTTTTCGTTTTAAATCAAAAACGAAAAAACGGAAAAAGGCTGGTATTTTCGTTTTTTGGCTTTTGGTTTAAACGAAAATCAAACTGACAAAAAGTACACGGACCGAGGGACGATTAGTTCATAACCGATCACAGTGTTTTTTGTTTACATATGATAGGGACCATGAATATATTATGTTTAAATGTAATAAAACCACTATTATTCTAAATATATTCGTGCTCATTAATAGTTAACTTTTATTCTCACAGCTCCCATGTGATCCAGTGACTCCAAATCCGTTAGCAGATATCAGACACATCTCTTTTTCATTTTTGGCCCAAAGTCTATTTGATTTGAACAAAAAAAAAACACACTTTTTGTATTTAGACTATCTTTCCGAAAGCTATAATCTTGTGCCCCATAGACTCCAAATCAATGCTGGGATTAATATGGTAAGGTTTTTATTGCATAGGCTATTGCTTACACATTTACTGCATGGGTGAATGTATAGTTTTGTATGCTTCAGTTGCTAGTTTCGAAAATGGATAGTTTATTAAATTGACCAGATTGCTCCCACCTCAAACAGGAAAACACTCACTAATTGTTGTACCTTGAGAATGATTAGATTAGATACCCTAAAGGTTTGATACAAAATAATAAGAAAAGCTTCACATGTGGCAAAAAGTGTAAAGTGTTTTACTATATGAACAATTATGAAACTCCTGACAGGCCGACTGACTGCTAACGAGGAAACGCATAGGACACACTCCGCCATCTAGTGGACGTTTTATGAGTGTGTTCACATGCAATAAAAAGTTACATTTATCTGTTTGACCTGTAGTGTTGGAATTTAACAAAGTACATTTCCTCAACTTGGGGGCAAAATCAACCAAAACCAGATAGACCAGAGAGACCAGAAAGCTGTTTACATGACTTGACATTCATACATTTTCTTTTCTGTTCTGCCTTATAATAATAGAAAACAGGACAAACAATTAATATTTGTTCCAGAACAAAATCGCCACCTGGTAGAACCAGTGCTGCTCTATTTTCAATATACAATATGCCCAAGGCCCAACAAGATACTCTGACACTTTTGAATGTTCGCCAATCTAATTAGAATTACTGCTCCACTTTCTTGCTTGTCTGCTGCTACCGTGTGTGTTTTTTCAAGGGTGTTAATTGTAACGGGATAAGGTTGTACAGTGTCATGCCCAATAATTAAAATAGGCAGTCAACACATATCATGACTACAATGTTCTGGATGTGAGAGTCAAATAGAGAGTGTGAGATGAAGATGATGTTACATTGGTAAAAATGGAACTGGGACAAGAGATAAACAGCTGGAGCTTTGTACTGGAAGGTTACAAAAGGTTGGTAGAGTATGTAGTCAGCTGGGTATAGCACGATGCTTGTTTTAGCATCCTATGCAGTGTATTTTCTATCTGAGGTGCCATATGTACATTTTTAGCATTGGATCTTATGATCTTTGAGGACTAATAAGGTACACTATTGTGTCATGACATTTCATCAATGTTTACTGTGGGTTTCAATTCAGAAAGTCAGTTTGAAATGTATCAAATAAAGGCTTTTAGGACACGTTTTAATCATACATGCTTCTAGGGATGGCTCTGGTGATCAATTGGCTCGTCCCTTTCGTCCATCTGTGCAATTGTACAAATATATTTCCTTGACGTATTGGTACAGAAATTCATGGTGCCCAGGGGATGAATCTGATGTTCTCCTAATTTTTACACTAATACCTAATATAGTTTAGAGTGATATATCCCTTATCTTTGGGTGTATGACCATGCATGCACTTTGTTGTAGAAATAGTATTTGCATCTCTAATGATTGCCTGACTACTCTTCTAGTGCCATCCTTAGGTCAACATTTTCAATTTTCTATCAAATAAATAAATTGTAATAATACTGTGCGCTACACAGATATATGCTTACTTGACTTAAAGACTCTAGGCATGTTTCTCCCTAGTTAATTTGTGTTTTTCTATTCCCTTGTGCTGTTCTCAAAGGTCATACAGCATGTTCAGAGTACTCAACAACATCAACACATTGAGTTGTGTGTGTGTGTGTGTGTGTGTGGTGTGTGTGTGTGTGGGTGTGTGTGGTGTGTTGTGTGTGTGTGTGTGTGTGTGTGTGTGTGTGTGTGTGGTGTGTGTGTGTTGTGTGTATGCCAGAGAATGCTGGCTTCAGTTGCTTCACTAATAAAATATAATTAAATATAACCTTGAGTGTCAGTTCATGTGCTTTTGATATACAAAGTGCTGATTGTACAATGTCCCCATTGGGATTTTATAAGATTTGAATGTAAGGGCTGACCTATGATGTAGTGCTTGAAGAAAATAACGCCTCACACCTCAGTGTGCAACTAGTACAGTACGTGAGCTTTGTCACATATCACTCTATGAATGGTGTCACTCAAAGCCACCATTGTTGAGCACACATGTTTGGGTGTGCGTGTCAGTCATTATTGCTTAATAATAGTACATTATTTTTGTTTTACTGAGGGACAGGGGTGGGCAGTGACATCCACATGCGGAGCAGCAGGAATCAAACCCTGTATGTTGCGGTACAATTACGTATTCTTTACCACCTACATTATAACCCAGCATCTCACTACATGTTCAAATAGCTAAAGCACTATAATAGATACTAGTACAATGATAACACTATAGTGTGTTGCATTTACAACTATGGTCAACATAAAGCAAAAATAGTGGTTGTGAATTATATTCCATTTCAGTATTAAACATTAGAACTACATTGAGTTGAGTCTCTTAAATTATTTCATTTGAATGATACAGCATTTTAATTTGGTACCAAATTAGGTCAGTTGTGTGCTGAGTTATTATTTTGTTATATATATATATGCAACGTAATGCGTAATGGTTCACTATGTGATGTGTGCTGCAGTAGCATTTCCATTGCACAGTGCCAAGGAAAATGTACTACTGAGCAGTGGAGAGCGAACGTGTGGTGGTAACATTAGAGTACCGTAGAGATTAAGAGGCGTAACAAGCACATGGTGTGAAGGGTGGAGAAATGGCTTAGTATGGAGTTGTCAACAAAGTGTAGGCCAGGGGCCGGCTCCAAGTCCTGACGCTGGAGGAGCGTCATGTGTAGAAGTAAAGAACATAGAACTGTTTGGATCACAGATTTCTTCTTCAGTGCATCTGCAATGGCGTGTGTGTAACTCTAACAGTGCAGTGGCAGACTCCAGTGGTAAATCAAAGCTCACAATTTAAAGCTTTGATAACAGATTCAGTATTGTATGCTTTGTCAACAGTGGGTTGATGGATCTAAAGTTATCTAAAGATAATTAAGTCTTTTTTTTTTATTAAGTATGAATGACAGGCTCTGTTATGTTTCTATTTTTTTTCAAAACTAAATTAATTTTGATGTTTTTTTTAAATCGCTTCCCTGTTACTAACAAAAAACAACATTGGCCATTAAATATATATAAAAAAAGAGTTTTGCCCATTTTATACTAATGCACCAGTGATTACAATGGTCTGGCCTCCTAGAAGCAATTATATGCATTTTTTCTTGTTGTTCTGAGTTTGTATCTTTATGGGGGGTTTTGCACTAATTGTAAGTAGCTTTTATAAAAGCTACATGAAATGTATTGTTATGTAATATGCTGTGTAATGTAATCGTGATGTGATTGGAAATATTGGCTCTGTGTGCTACAGTTCTGTGGTTTCCTGTTGGTTTTCTGGGGGCCGGTCTCAGTCCCCCTCCATATTGGGTCATGGAGAATGTGACGTTAGACTCCATTACTCCTTATCGGCACCTGACCCTCCGCGTCACACTGAGCTTCCAATATGAAAGGCGTGTGATTATTTTCCGAATGAGACCGCGTGCGCATAGTAGACTGGGAGTATATAGCCTCCATAGAGGTTATTTTCCTCATTCAACTGCAAGCAATAGCTGAGAGCACACAGAGAGCCTTGCTGGAGGTTTGTTGCTCCTCTTCCCATATAACATGCAGGTAAGAAGACCTTCATTTATACCTGGTGTACATGTCTTTATTAATTGTATGACTTATCTGACTTTCACTAAAAAGTGTGCCAATAAATTGTCATGATTTTTTGGGGTGGGAAATATATATTTTTGAAATTAGTTATTTATTATACGTTTGTATACATTTATTGAAAGTTATGCTTATTGAAAACCTAAAAAAATGAATGTCTCCAAGTGATTTAAGGTGTTTTGAAAGACTACTAGTGTGCTTGTTCGATAAGTTGTGAGCAAGTTATGTTCATGTGGCAGAAATAAGAACATAAGGCTTTAAGTGGGATCATACAGTGCCTTCCAAAGTCTTAACACCTGTTTAAGCTATGAGTGGCCCGCCATGTTGCATGAGAAGTCAGAGACAGTAAAGCAGTCAGACAAAAAACTAAGTCTCATCACAACACAGGAAAGAATCAAGTTTATTTTAGCTTTTTCTGTGCCATTCTCCAGTTTAATGTTTTCATCTAAGCTGCAACAACCACTGCGCTCTGTACTCTGCAGGCGGCACCCTGTGCCTGGGGAGCCAGTATCCATGCAGCATCGCTGTTAACAAGTCTGAACCTCCAAAGAGAACAAGGTCAGTTCTGTGATGTCGTGCTCAGACCAAAACAGGACCCGGGTGAACTCTACCCGGCACACAGGTGAGCAACATAAACAGACAAACAAACACATCATGGCAAAACATATTATAAATTCATGTTATTTTGGATGTTATATGTCCAGATGTTCATGATTTTATGCAGCATTACACAAATCCTTATTCTTTGCGCCCCCAGGTGTGTCCTGGCAGCTTCTAGTCCAGTGTTGGCTTCTATCTTGCTCTCTACTGGCGCCCTGGTGGAACTGCAGGCTCTGTGTCTGTCTGACTCCGTACTGCCACTTCTTTACACTTCATTTATACCGGGGATCTGCCATACTCTCGCAGCCAGCACCAGCATCACAACCTGCTCACTGCTGCCTGCTACCTTCAGATGGATGGTCTGCAGGAGGCTCTAAAGGCTAGGCAACAGACTGAGGCAGAAGCCGGAAATAATGCAAATGTATCCACTGGAACCCTTATTAAGTATCTGCCAGAGGATCATCCGTATTCAGCCAATGTGGGCACATGCAATGACATAGATCCATGTAGAAGTAGCAGTAACAATGGTACAAATCACTGTAGCAGAAACAATACAAGCTCTTTGAGGAAGGTAAATACCTGTCATAGTATATATGAAAGCACTGAGAGCAGTGTCAACACAGGCAACTGCAGACAAGAACCTCAGGATTTGAGTCTAAGTATCCCTTGCATAGTTGAAGTGCTTCGGGAGTCAGGAGACGACAAAGAGGTGCAAAAGGATCAGTTTCATTCAGGTCATTCAGCTGGCTCTGTAAAGCCAAAGCCATGGCATGGGAGCACAGATGGGGAGCTAGAGAGGACAGTTGAGGACAGGAGGAGGTCGAATAAACTCTGCACTTCTGAGGAGAAAGAGGAGGAGACAAGTAGAAAAGAGAAGAAACAGGGACTGTGTTTGACATTTCCAAGTAAAGCAGAAGACACGCAAACTAACAGAAAAGAAGACACAACTCAGATACGTCACTCTCCCCTGCTTCATTTCTCAACCTCCCATCTTAAGGACAACGTTTCGCCCTCACAGTGCTCCTCATCATCCTCTTCCTCATCACCACCTCCATGCTCTGGGTGTGTGCCTGTTATCCGTCACAGCAGTCGAGCAGCTATGCTCCAGCTGGAAGAAGAGGCACCAATGCCCCCTTACCATCTAGTATTCCAGGCCTCAGCCGGCTCCAGCAGGGCCCCTTACTCTCGGTCAGGAAGCACAGACAGTGACAACATCGATGAGGGTATTACCTCCACACACGGGAATCTTCATGGGGCACAAAATCAGGCTTACATAAACAATAAAGACCACATTGGGGCACAGAGTTGGGATTACAAGGAAACTTCAGATCAGTCTGACACCCTCAAACAGGATTACAACATTAGCAATACATATCATTTAACAGGACAGAATAGTGAACAGATGAGCATTACAGATCCTAATGATCCTCATTGTGTTTCAGTTAATACAAAATACATTAAACGTATTAGGGATGATTCACAGAACATGGATTGCAGCAATTTCACCAGAGAGTTAAAGTATAACATGTGTGATACTTTCGAGGATTTCCCCTCCAAACATCAGCGAATGGATTGCTCTGATTACCAAAATGTCTGGATGGCCAATGCAGCAGAGGAACAATCCATTCAGTCACAAGATCTGAGGAATAAAGTCCCACTTCCTGTACTGGACTCAGACACAGGAAGTGATTCCCTCTGGGAAGATGTGTGTACCCAGGAAGATGTGAACGAGGAACACAGTCAGGAGGAATGTGAGACAGTCAACAGAAACACAGCCAAGATGGACAAGAGATACAATGTCCTTCAGCTTGTCTCCCGGACACATCAATCATGTTTGGATGATGTCACTGGCGGTCTCTCCAGCTTTGATTGTCCCACATCTGTAGAACCACAAAATATGCGAGGCATTGATATCAAAGAGCCGCCCTTCACCTTAACAATGCCTGCTGCTCAGAACATGTCTGACCCAACATACAGTGTTGTGGGGCCTTCATACCATGGACACCTTGAGTATCACTGCCTACCAGAGGAGGAAAGACACTTATCACACCAATACTCTGCTCGCAAACACTCCCACCATCCCGATCATTCATACCCGTCCAGTGATGAGGAGGAGGCTGGGACTTTTGCCAGTCAAGGCTACAAGTCTCTGAGGCAGCACTTTGCAACAAGGACTACTGACCAGATTCTACTGCTAGACATTAGCGCCAAACCTGCCGAGTTCCTATTTGCTAATGCATTACGCCAAAAGGAAACATTTGGAAACGGGTTTAGGAAGAATAATAGAGAGCAATTAAGTGAAGCAACATCTGTAGCAGGTGTTGACTCTAAATATTGGGCTGGAGAAACAAGTGTTAAAAAAAGTAAATCTGTTGGTAAAGACCGAAGCAGGCCAAAGATTGAGGTTATACATAAATCTGCGGTTGAAAAGAGGGTTTCCAAACATAAAGATGGTGATAACAAGACTCCTGCCATAACAATTTGCTCACCTCCTAATGGGCAAGACTCGATGTCATCAATATTGTCTGTCTGTATACCTTCTTCCCGGTCAGCCAGTATGCCAACAACTATATCTGCTCGAGTATCTAACCCTGTTCAGCACCCTTTCCAGTGCTCTCTGTGCGAGCGCTCCTTCAGTCAGCGCGGCTCACTAAACAGACATGTGCGGAGCCACCTTGGAGTCCGGCCCTTCCCCTGCCCCCGCTGCCCTATGACTTTTTCCCGCCAGTACCGTGTCACAGAGCACATGCGTGTTCACCAGCGCTGTGTCCTCCTGAGTGACTTTTGAAGGCACCCTGCTTCTTAGAGGACAGGCCTCAAAAGGGAAATGTCTTTTCCTGTATGTAGGCCCGTATGGAGCCCACACTTTTACTTATACTTATTTTGCAAATGTAAGGATATCTTTGCCCTCCAAAGGCTAACGATGAGAGTAAACAGTGGTCATGTGCAGTGAAATAACATTGTTCATACTAAGTAATGGGAAAAGGGGAATTTAAAATACTTTTTGACACAACATGTCATGTTATGAAGAACAACCAATCTCAACCAGCAGATAAATGCAGTAAATATCAGTCATTTGTAAATATGGAGGAGCACCTTCACTTTAGTGCAGGGCTACCCAGAGGTTTAAGATCGAGTGTCCAGTTTTTACTCTATATTAATTTATGAGCACCTTTGCTAAAATGTCACACGATCATTAATATCCTCTGATCTCGTGTCTGGAAGAGCTAAGGGTGTATGGTTAGCTGGCTATGTTCGCTGAGCGACATCAGAACCTGCATCAGCACCCTTGAATATGGAACAAGAGTAGCCGTCCAACGCATGACTGACATGCCTTGCCTTTTTCATAACCAGGCGATAAAATACAGGCCCCGTGTTTGGCCCCAGGAGTGATGTGTAGACCGGTTCTTTTCAAAGTATCATGCACTTTGAGTTGGTACATCAAATCAAATAAAATCAAATCAAGTTTTATTTATATAGCACATTTATAAACGATTTTTGGTCGAGCCAAAGTGCGGTACATAAAATAAAAATAGCCTACAGTAGAGACACTTTACAGCAAATACAACAGCACAGATTGTTACATGGAAATATATCGAACCTTTACAGTTCTTTCTGCATAATCTGACGTTGGTTTTTCTGTGACAGTCCGCGACAGTACATTCATGTTTGTCTGCTAGTGTTCCCGACCCATAAAAGTTATCTTCAATGCATAACTGTTAGAACATTATTTGTTTGTCCATTATTACACTGTCAATATCCCAAAGATAGCTGCTAGATTGTGACCATAGCAGGTACAGAGCAATTTCTCTGCAATGCGAAAACAATGTTACAATGTGAGTGAGTGTGTGTGTGTGTGTGTGTGTGTGTGTGTGTGTGTGTGTGTGTGTGTGTGTGTGTGTGTGTGTGTGTGTGTGTGTGTGTGTGTGTGTGTGTGTGTGTGTGTGGTGTGTGTGTGTGTGTGAGTAGGTAGGTGGTAGTGCATGTGATTACAATAGTTTACGATATGTTATCCTGTTTTTGCCAACTTTTTATCTTTTGTCAATGCTAATTATTTATCAGATTTACATTACATTTACATTTGACTTTGAGTTCAACAGTGTGTGTATTTACATTGCACTATGTTGTAATTAATCATGAGGTTTTGTTTTATAGACAGCTACTATTTATTTATAACTTACAGGTTGAAAAGTTACAAAGCCTTTTGTTATTGCGTGTCACATGCGTCTTGAATGTAACTCATACTCCCTGTTTACACCAAGTGGAGGATGTCAGACCTATTACCTAATTCTCCTTCAGATTTTGCATTTTATGCAGGTCCTTTTAACCTTTGTTTCATGGGAGCCAAAGTGTGTGTAATACAGAAGGGATTCTTACTGTTCATATATTTCATCGGTGTGTCTGATGAATGTGTCTTTATGATAAATGGTGTTTGGTTTTACAAAAAAGCTACATACACTATCTAATGTCGCTGCAACATTATGAACGTTTTATGGCATGTATGTTTTATGTGTTAATTTATTCTGTATTTAAACTGTGAAATACTCATTTTCTGATATGCGGACATTAATAATTGTTTATGCTTCTAACCCTAGTGTACACACACTCTTAAAACATATATATATATATATATATATATATATATATATATATATATATATATTATATGTAACATATATAAAGAGATTTTCATTTGTTTTGGTGAAATTAACCATTATTTAAATGAAAATGAAAATGTTTTAAGCAAACTTAAAGTGACAGCTACACAGGAAGGGTACAGACAATTTATGATTTGAATCACACTTGCCTTCATATAACTTAATTTATGAGTGTAATGTCTTACATGCTGTCCTCTGTAAGTGCTGACTGGGGGTACTTAAAGCTGCTGCTGCTGAAACGTGAGCTGACATTGTGAGAAACATCGTCAAGGACAGCCTTGTGGTTCTGTGCAGCTTCTGTCTTGTTCATGCCAAAATCTTCTGTAAGGGATGTGTTAAGATAATTAAAAAAATAGAGAACAGTTTACAAGTGGCGACATGTTTATGGCTTGAGTTGTTGACATACATTTTCATTTTCAGATGTTACCACTGTGTTGTTGTTTGAATAAAAACTCTCTCTATAAACTTGACATCTCTTTGTGTTACTCTCTGGTAACAATGCAATCCTATAGCTGCCAAACATGAATAAATACTCACTTTCTATTGAGCCGTCATGTCTGCGGCTCTAAAATGATTAAGCATTAATGAAGAATTAAGGTTTCAATCAAAGACTTTTAAACCTTTGCTTCTGTGAGAAACCTTGAATAGTGATAAGTATGCAATACTTTTTCTAATATGATGAGTCTTTTTTTTTAATATATACACTATTAGAATTTCTGAAATATTTGGATACAAAGCATATAAAGTCATGTTGGAGAAGAATAACAGCTTCTCAACACAAAATATGTTCTAAATAATGGCATACAACTGATACATCAAGTATCAGTAAATGGTCTATAAACCATTGATAAAGATAACTAGACACATCATATCAAATGTGGTACAAATGAGCAAATATTGACCATTGATTTATGTGTTTTTTGAGAAACTAAAACAGCCCACACAAACTTTCTTTAACCATCTCAGAGAGACATTGGTTTGACTCAGACCTTTGTCCTGTGGCATACAAGTGCAAATACAATGTGCTGACAGGCAGAACCCAGAGTTAGTATCAGTTAATTGCCTGAGCAGTGAAAGTAAAACATCAATGCTATCACCCTGTTGAATCTGGTGGCAAATGTTCAAACAAATGAAATACAATGCTCACAGGGTGGTGGAAGTAGTAATATATCACACAAATACATATACTCACATGTCTGTATTTCATTCTATATAGCCAACAAAGAATTAGAAATGCTATTTTGCAATCGTAAATCCTATTGTGCAGTTCTTATTGCTTCTCTCTGACATGTATCCTGCTTCAGACGTTCCTCTTATTCTTGTTATTCCACTGGTGCTTCAGCCTGTGCAGCAGTCATCACTATCATAGCCTAAAGAGAAGAGAAAGAAGAGAACTGTAACGGTGGCCTACTCATGTTGGGGCAATTCTGTTTAGGCTCATTAAATATTGTAAGACATTCTCAGCACAGTGTGTAATGTGTACAAAAGTACTTCTAATGTATTTTCTTTTTACCTCACTCTTTGTGGAACGCAGGGCGGACACGGCCAGACATGACATTACTATCAAAGTCACTGCACCCACAATACTGTAGAACAGGAAGATTATGTCCACATACAGTTCCATGTCCTGGAAAAAGCACACGTACACACATGAGAAACACATTAAGAAACACACAACTGAATCAAGTTGCGCACCAGATTAAAATGCATTAAATCTTAAAATGTTTACACATTTATAGCAATATAGATGTGTGTGTGTAGTGCTAGATCGTATACCTCCTGGGTTTTAGGCAGCGGAAGTGACGTAATCGTGGATGAGAAGTCGGCAACTTTTGTATTAAAAGTTTAATGTTTACCCTAAATAGAGGAGAGTTCCGCTCACGCACGTCTTGTCACAAATATGAGGTTCATTAATGAATAATGAGATCATACTCTCTATAACAACATTAAAATGTGTGAAATATACTTACATTTCAATAATAATGGTTTGATTATTAAATAATAACTTACAGTTCTTATTTGTGTTGCATTTGTGGCAGTGCTTGAATTGGAATGAAAAAGGTGCCAGTACTCTAAAATCAGCAACTTTTTCAAGTCAATTTTATATATACAGCCCACAAACAAGAATTTGGCTACTATAATGCTGGTGGGTTTGTCTCTTTACTACTGTATATTTTAGAAAGGTTCACTGTACTTAACATTTTTTATGATAGGCAGCGGATATGGCTAAAGCTCAGTAAGGTCAATATTAACTGAAAATATAGCAATCAAAGTCTAGATCTTCTGCTGAAGACACATGAAGCAGAGACCTTTCAGGTGAGAGCCCCTCTGGTGGTGTTCAACATTAATGACAAGGAAACAAAGCTCTGGTCAGAAGCATTTTTTATAAAAAGCTTTAACAAAATTAAGTATTTCTGTACATTTTGAATGCAATCTAACTTTCCAACTCAGAAAACGAAAAAGTGCCAAAAGTCTTCTCACATGGCTGAGCTGCTTTGCAATATACTTCACCACTGAAGAATACAAATATGTATAAAGTAAACTATGATGCAATCTAACTTTCCAACTCAGAAAAATGATAAAGAGCATGAACAAAGAACATGTAAAAACAAATGCAAAATTTGCACAATCTAAAATGAGAAACTGTAACTGCAAGTAACAAAGTCTGAGCCATGGTAAAGAGTTACATTGAACACCAAGCTGATCAGATAACTCCCTGGTTGGTCTGAAGTCCTTCTATCTCCAGGATCTGTACAAATCGGCACATTATGCCAAAAGTCTTCTCACTGGGTGAGCTGCTTTGCAATATACTTCACATTGTTAGAAAAGGCTCCAGAAGGCCTTGGGGACATCAGTATCAGGGGCTGGAGCTGGACAGGCTCTTTCATCAGCACTTCTCCTTCCCTTTGCCAGCCAGGACCTCACATACTGTTCCGGATTGAACTGTCCTAGTGATGGTCCATTACATTTAATGAAAACCAGGCTGGACAGTCGGCTGACAGAGAGAGCATTCCTTTTTGCAGTAAGGATATCGTTCATGCAGCTGAATGCCCGCTCACACTCACTAGTGGAGACAGCGATGGTTCGGACTGCTTTCAGTAGAGGCTCCATGGCAGCAGGTGTACGGGATGCCCTGGTTTCCTTGTATTCGCGAAAGCCCTGAACAGTCTCTCTTCTGTCCACTTTCAGCACTTCGCACAAACGTAGCACCTCTACGTCCCCATACTGTACGTCTAACTCCTCTTCAGGCCAACTTCCAGGATGGATAACTTTCATGTCCTGGATTAGCTGATTGTCCCGGGCCTCCCGGCCATGTAATGGGATTTCTCTTGTGCTGACATGAGAGGAGGTTGTGGAAGTCATTCTGTGTCTCAGATTCTCTACCATACTGCGGAAAAACTGACCTGCATGAATCTGTACAAGCCTGCCATTCTCACGCAGGGCAACACCCTAGAAGGACTTCTCAGCTAGAGCTGTATGAACTGTAGTCATGTGTGGGCCAGGCATGGTGACCATGGATTCAAAAACTCGTATTTCTCGAGTTAAGAGCCTATCTGCTGTAGGCAGTGTCATCTCTCTTTTTTGGAGTTGCCGAGAGAGGTCGCTGAGCTCTGTGAGCGCATCGTACATCAGTCCCAGATTGCTGACAAACGTTGCAGATGTGAGCACATCATCCAGGCCCTTGTACTTTGCTCTGTCTCTGGAATCCCTGCTCGTGTCGTTTGCAGCATTTGTGAAGTGATCATGAAGCACTCGGTAGTTTTCCCAGACTGCTCTGACGCTCCTTTCACTTGAAGCCACCCAGCGGATGGACAAAACACGCCCTATCACCAGGAGACGCTGTCCGACTGCTTGCGCACACTGCGCTAACTGCCTCTGATTTTTGGGGGAGGCATGGAACAAGGAATAGAGTTTGTCAAAAAAGATCTGGAAATGATTGAGCCCTGAGACCTCCTTGACCACATCCCCAACTGCCAGCTCTAGACGATGATTGGAGCAGTGCCACACAAACAGGCTTGGGAATTTACTACACAACTGGGTAGCAACGCCTGTTCTCTTCCCTAGCATGACTGAAGCCCCATCACATGCAAAAGAAACGAAACACTGACCTAAAAAGTCCTCGTTAAAATCTCTTCCAAGACACTCCATTAACGCCTTTGTGATGTCATCAGCCGTTGTTCCATCCAACTCGATCAGCTCCCAAAAAAACGTTTCGGGCTCAGCATCAGCTAATGCTGAGCGTAGACACACAACAAGCACCGTTTTACCACTAATAGTGGTAGATTCATCGACCAAAACACAGAGTTTTCTTTGGTTTTCTGTAATGTCTTTTGCCATTTTTTTCTTCAGCTCATGAGCTATGTGGTCGATGATTTCGCCACAGGTTTTATTGGAGTGCAAAACCCTGCCCACGTTCAGCCCATTCAGTTTCTGTACATTCAAATCAATTGGCATGTCTGTGAATGGCCCGCTATGTTTGCCAATTGTATATGCCGTTCGAAAAACTCTGATAGTGGTGTCTAATTCAGATTTATGCATAGACTGCACTTGATGTTGAATAGTTTCACGTGAAGCAGATGTAAGGATGTCAGCAGCTTTTACATGGGCTTGTGATTCTTTATGTTCTTTGATTTTTTTTCTCAGGCTAGCTTGTTGTTTGCCCTTGTCAACACCGAAATGAGACACTGCACACTCACCCCATTCAGTTGACAGTTTCAGTCCTTGTCCAGTGTGTATTCCCAAAGATTTGACATCTCTGCATATCCGACATCCTAGCTTCTTATCTTTAAGAAGGAGCCATGCATTGGTCTTGCAAAAATATTGCACCTGGTCCGTTGTCCAGCAGTCAGGTGCATCGCTTTGCCCGGTGTTGGTGGTGGCAGTTGCGCCAGCAGCAGCTAACGTTAGAGGCTCTGGAGGAGGCGGCGGAGCTAGTGCTAATGCTAATGCACTAGAACTTGGAGCAGGAGGATCAACCAAAGAAAGCTCCCCATCAGACACAATTTCCAACACAGGCACAGCATTCTCTGTATTTGAAGTTTCTTCCGGCGACAACCGCTGTCTTTTTGCACTTTTATTAATCCACGCTAACATTTTAGAAATGCTAATTTGTGACGTGACTTGCTTTCCTTCTCTCGGGGGCGTGCCTGCTCTGTTCTATCACTCTACATAGACACCCACTGGGTGGGAGTTGCACTGCATAAACACAACACACGTGCATCTAGGTATGTAAATTGTAAAGCATTAAAACATGGTTTTACTAACAGTTTTCAGTATGTTGTTACTTCGGCATTATTATTATTATTATTATTTTGAAACGTGTATTACTATTAAATCACGGTCAAATAGGTTAATTTTGACATAGTCGTTTCCACCACAGTATTTACATGGAGAAGATAAGCCCCGCCCCCTCTCCAGCACGTTCTGTTTGAATGACAGGAGTAAACAGCTGACAGCCGCTGTGAAACTCCAGCGGTTAGAGCGATGAGAATGTCCGTTCGGCACCTCATGACGCATCTACTGAGTACCGGGCGGCTGTATATATATATATGGATGTATAATAAGAACGGCGGGAGAGTGTTGAGTACTGGCACGGTGCATGAGTACCGGAGTACCGCCAGCATGCCGGTACTGAGCAAGAAGTGCCGGTACTCCATGGGTCAGAACCAGAAGTACCGGTACTGCGTACCGGTGAGTACCGGCCCAATTCCAGCACTGATTTGTGGATAAAACCCAAAGAACATTTAGGATATATAAATACTGGTCAGATATCCACCAGATCTTTTAGTGATTTTTGTCTCTCTTGGAGAAATGAAATTGCAACATCAAATACAAAAGTTAATCTGAAACAAACTCAAATACCATAATGAAATCAATCCACAAATTATGGTTGTTATTATAACTTAAATGTTATACCACAAATACACAACCGAAAATAATACATTTAATATGCTCGTCTCTTGTCCTGGGTGGCAGATTACGTCACTTCCGCCGCCTAAAACCCAGGAGGGGATCTAGCCGCTGCTGCACTAGCTAATGCTACATTAGCAAAAGGTGCAGCGGGCTTCAAACACGTTCCCCTCAACTGGTTTCAACCAAGCACTTAATTCAATGTTTTCAAACCAAATATGGTTGATAGCAATATAAATGCAGGCCTAGTGTTCATTATAATTGTAGTGCTAATGTTGATTCCTTTTTCAATGTAATGTTAATAATTGCCTTAAAATTCAGATAAAAAAAGGACACCCCAATATTCAAAACTACCAATAATGACAAAAATAATAATTACCGCAAAAGATGAACTTGAATATGTATCATTCTCGTGGTTATACTGGTGTCTGTGGTCGTAGGTGCTAGCTATCGTGGGCACAATGTGCAGGGTAGTCCAACACGCCAGCAGTATGCTCACAATACTGAGAGCCAGCGATATGGTTACCTGTATATAAACACAACCAGAGGGAGAAAGAGGAGGAAGAAACACATGTTGGCAGTATATGGACAACATGAAGGAAAATCAATGATATCAATTCTTATTAATCGTTCAAAAAGACTACCATATCAGATATAAATGATCTTTCTAAGCATTTTTGGGGTCAATATCATTTGTCTGTTATATTTTGTATAGGCACAGGAAAATAGAAAGTTCTGTTTTGTTTAAAAATACAAAATACATCTTACTGTTTTCTTGGTTGGAATGTGCTCTGTCACAATATACAGAGTCCCACATATGGCGAACTACAAGAAAGAGAACAAAATACATATTTTATTTTCCATCTCTTTAAGGATAGGCTATGCATTAGATTTGAATTAGAAAAACTAAGACAAAGCTTATTTTCGAGGCTTAAATATTAAAGTGAATACAAATTACTCTCAGCCTGTGATCAATTCTTAAACAAATGTCAATAATTGCTGGTTTCTTTATTTTACTAGTTTGCTTCGTCAGTAAAGGAATCCATAAAGCCCTATGATTCATCGATTGGATCTCTTATCTTGCTACAAACCAGTGTTCCCAGTATGAAGTCAGGCTGGATGGCTGTCCTCATGGAGTATTCTGGTTTGGTCGTGAGGGAAACATTGAACAAGGACAAGCCCAAGACCAGCACCATGATCTAAGAGAGAATAAAAAACAACTTCAAGCATGACCCCTGTTTTATTTTTGATCTGTTTTAGCATCAGTAGTGACCCTCAAATGTTAGTCCTTTGGAAAGTACTTGTGTATAGAAATATTTGACAGAGCATAGTGTGAGCATTAGGGAGTGTGTGTGTGTGTGTGTGTGTGTGTGTGTGTGTGTGTGTGTGTGTGTGTGTGTGTGTGTGTGTGTGTGTGTGTGTGTGTGTGTGTGTGTGTGTGTGTGTGTGTGTGTGTGTGTGTGTCTCACGCCAACAGTCTTTGGTTGCCTCTTAATGAAGCGGTGTAAAGGTTTGCTGCCCCCCACTGTGGTGCTTTGAAGACCTGCATTAGTTCCTCCTGGTTCACTCACACGAAACAGCTCCACAGACATCTTACGGACAAACTGAGAGAACGAGTGAAAATCTTTACAGATATCAATTATGATGGACACGTTTATTCTGGTTCTTATCCATGCTTTGGGAAAATGCTGATAATAGATTTGCCCTCCCTCACGAATGTACTTTGTAAAGTTTCAGTTTATCCTTTTTTGTCAAGATAAGTGCTATAAATCCAAGATTTACTAACGCTTGTTTTCGTCACTTGATAAGCATAGCTGAAATGTGTGTTTCTTTCACAAAATATTGACACACTGTATTTTGTACTTATCATAGGAACCAGCAAACCATGAAGTTCTCAATTCTGAATCAATGAGGACGGTTATTTAAATGTTTTATTTACATTTTAAAATATATTTATGTCTGCCTTTTTAGGTTGAAATGATTTCTTCCTCTTTCCACAAAAAGTAGAACAAAATGTTTGTGTGTAGTACATTCTAATCTACACTGAATGTCAACATCACAGTGTACTCACACATGGTATTAATTTAACATGCAACAATGGCCCTATGAAGCTCTGACAGCAGAACATATAATGGCTGATTCTCATGAAATATCTGTGTCATGTTCAACTTTAAAATGGACTAAATAATACAAATTAACTCTCCAGATCAAGAATGAAGTTCCCACGGAAAAAACACCTACTGAGTTAATGACGCAACAGCAAAACAAGTCGTAAAATGTTTGGGATTAAAGCCAACTGCCAGCTGCAAACATCAACAAGTCATAAATCCTGATGTTGACAACAAGCAATCATGCACTGAGTAGACTGCCAAGGAAAAAGTTGCCGCTGAAGTTGCAGAGATTGAAAAGTACGAGTTAAAAGTATTACGATGTTAAAGTGTCAAATCTCATCAAAACTGTTAGAAACAAAATATATACTTGAGAACAAAAGTAGTCAGACCTTGTGTCGTCCTTTGGTCGGTTGTGCAGCTCAGTGCTGGCTCTTGTAAAGATGCACATCGTGTTCACATCTGGATCAGCGTAAAGGGGAGTGGTGGAAGATCGGTTCATTTTGAACACGAACATTCCTCTGTCAGATGGGCTTGTTTTAACTCATGACTAAGAGTTTAGTTGTTCAATGCCCTATATCAAGATTTATTTCATTTATCATTTATAAGATTAACTTTCTTAACTGACACCATTCAAAAAGAAAAAGCACAAATCACTTCGCTGATCGGTCATTTCAGTGTGGTTCAGTTAAAAAAATTGTAAACAATTACTATGTTGTCCCTTAGATTTTTTCTAAGCTAAACTATTACATAATAAAGGCAGATCAGTATCTTCTGAACAGATCACAAGACTAAGAAGTATATCCCAGAGCCGACAGAGGTCTTTGCCTCTGGCCCGAAGACCAGGGTGAGACAAATATGTCTCAAAATGATTATGCAGTTGAGTGAACTTTTCCTTATTTTCTTAGTCTATCCACACATGAAAATTGGACGCCTCGAGAAGTGTTTGTAGGTTACACAATTCTGACAAAAACAAAGTAAACTTTGTGCACGTGTGTTTACCCTGCACTACAACACTGTTGTAAACATCTGTCCTTCTTTATTTGCTAAAATAACTGATGCTGTACTTTTTGTTGGCAGAGAAGTCTCTTATTTTAATTTTAAACTTAATTTTCAATTTAGTGTTTACTTTTACACACAAACTCAATGTATCTGTAATGCTAATGTGAGAAGTTAACTGCTATTGGAGGCATTTTGACATGCTGTTTCCTAGAGTAAACATCACTAGGAATGTGGTTAATTGTTTTGTGGGCCAAAATCTTCTTTTAAGAAACAAAGAAACAACAGCATGAACAACGCTTTCCTAACATGCAACAAAATGGTTGAATCCTAAAAAGGATCTGAACTTCCTTTCACTGATGGGGGGGGGCTCGGTTCACATAGGGTCATTAGGGGCCTGAAATGGAGAAGCAAAAGGAATGTGATGAAATAGTTTAAGGGAGAGAAGGAAAAAAAAAAGGAGGAGATGTCACAGATGTGTACTTTCGTCCAGCTCCATCCATTAAAGGGAAATACAAAGGACAGAGAAGGAAAAGAAGAAGTGGGGGGTGGGAGAAGACAGGAGACCATTACAATCAACACTTTACATTAAAGCACTCATGAAGTTTTTTCAATTAAAAGTTTTAAAAAACAAGTTATTTTACCACTGCAATGCTATTTAAAAGTCTATTGTTGCACACATTAATAAATTAATAATGATAAATTATTACCGAATGACGAGTAAAACATCTAGTAAGATTGCATCGAGATATACAGTTTAATTACAACAGATGGTTCATAGTTAATAATTAGATTGAACTACCTACGTAAACATTATTTGTATAGCTAATTAAAGTTGCAACTGATTACTTTAATACCTAAATAAATGGCATACTTTGTAAAGCCTCTATACATGTTAATTAGATGAACACTTATCAATGTTTACAAATGTGGAAACCATCTATAAACATTATGCATTACGATGTTTTACAAATTATTTTTTGAAGGTTTACATAATGCATGCAGCAAGGTTGACAGTGTGCAGAGCTCTTAATAATGTGTCTTCTAAACCAGTGGTTCTCAACTGGTGTTTTCAGCATACAATATTAATTAATGTACAGTGCATATATCCTTTATATCCCTTTTTCTAAAGTATGCTTTAAAAAAAGGTTTAATGAGATGATTTTTAGAAATACTAACATATAAACTACGCATTCTGGTACACTCTGAGAAGAAAATAAATAAATCTATACTACCCGACATATTAATAATATTTTATGCCATTGTTTGTTTTTCACTTTGTTCTGACAGCTGAACTTGTCTGTGTGAATTGTGGGTAGGGTAGATAGCCCCCATTGTTCTGTGACCTGTCAATCATCAAACCGGGGGTCATATTTCAATTATGTGTTCATTTGTATCTGAAGTTGTACCCATGGATGTATAAAGAATAGTTCTACCGCAAAGTTATTCTCCGTGGGGACTTCCGGCAACAATCTTGATTTTGATTGGCCAGAAGACTCGAAAAAACATCAGCAAAGATGTTTTAGTGAGAAGTTGATCACTACGTAGTACGTGATAGAAGTTTTCAAAACCGTTTATGGTGTCCAGTACTTCCAGTCCAACGCCGACTGCATGCACAGCGTTAGATAATCAGGCCTTCAAAATAAATGTTTTGACTTTTTTTCAAAAAGAATTGTCTTCACTCATACATCTGCGACCCACTCGAAACGGGTCCGCGACCCGCTTTTGGGTTGCGACCCACCAGTTGAGAACCACTGTTCTAAAGTGATCAGAATGGAATTGTTGTTATGTCTTATTAAATTAACCTGGTAAATTGTATTAACATGAATTCAAGATCACTCATTACTAAGGATTAGTATTCCTAGGTAGTAATACCACGGTTTAAACATGCTTCATTACATATACTTTTATATTTGTTCTGCAATATGTGCAACACTTCAATAAAAAAAACATGCTTCCTTAAAAGAAAAGCTTTGCACATGAACAAAAGCTTTGTCAACAAAGTCATCACAAGTGAAACGTACTTAATATGCAGAACTGTTAAAAGGAAGTGAAACACAGTGTAGCAATCACCTTTGAGTTTATTGAAAAATGTGTCCACTGTACAGATTTATTCAAACTATGTTATCGATAGTAGCTTGCACGCTGCTTCACGGTGCCCTGAACATAATCTTTACACGGGAAAGCAAACCGGATCGACATCCAAGTCAACACAGAGACAGATATCTGGTCAAGAGTTCATACGATCTTTCACAGAAAGAATCAGGTGAAAATCATCAAAACAGATGATTTACTTAAAAAAAAATGGGAAGAGCATTGTGTTCATTAAGAGGAAAAATCAATTCTTACTTCCATATGAAATTGTACAGTAAGTATATCTCTGTGCTTGAATTAAAGGCATGACGATTTTACGATTATCAAATTAAATGACCTCACACGGATCAGAGTGATTGTTTGGCTTAAATAATCACAAGTTATCGTGTCTGTGAATGTTTGACATACTTATAACAATAACAGGGCATATACTTCCCTATAAAAATCTGGTGACAATCATCATAACATCCACATAAATTCACATCTTTGAATCACAACAGCATGCATCCTCTGTGTCTTTTCTCTGGTACAACTTACACTGGATTCCCAAAAGGCATTTGAACATCAAACATCTTAGATGAAAGGTCATTAGTTTCTCTTGTTGTCGATCCCAGCACAGCATTAGACATATCTATCCTATGCACCAAGATTATATAGCAGTATAACAGACAATCAATCCTAGTTCAGTCTTCTGTCATTTTGATTTCATTTCTTTTTTTCAATATAGGACACATTACTATCTGACTACAAATTAAATGATGAAATTGTTATTGAAATCTGGTGAATTGCTTTAAATCTGGAGAGTTGTAGCATATTCTATCCTTACAAGAAGATGTAAGACATTCAGAGCTGCTTTTAACTACCTAATATTTACGTTTTAATACAAACGGAGACTTTTCGGGGGTTGAAAGTATCTTCATTATGCTACACAAAGTACAAGTTTGGCTGTCATCCCTCTTGATACCCATGATGCATTAGATGAATTGACAAATAACACATGATTACCAGCTGACATGACACCCGAAAGGAGACAAGAAAGTCGCCTATTGTCCTTCCTAAAATACTGCATGTTGTTCTCTTGCTGAAGTGGTCACATGATGAAACTGCCCCCTCTCAGTGCAACGAGAGGTGGCTGGTTTAAAAACAGATTCATAATAAAACATACAATAGCTGTGAGTACTAAATGAGAACCAGTAACAAAGTATATTAGACAATAAATCAGCTCTCAAAAGTTTAGCAGAGCTTAAATATTCACTTCATATGTTCACATAAAATAATGTTATTCATGTTACAGTGGTTTCCCCCATTTTAAGTTAGACATGTGGTAAAAATAAACGCATCCATTTTGAATAAATCCAATACAATAAGTGTTATTTGATCAACGGACGGCAACATAAACACATGATTACAAATGAAAAGAAAATGACTGAAATAAATGTGTCGAGTCAAACCTCAACCATTTCACCATGCGTTTCTCCTTTACAGATAAGTGCTCCACATAACAAGTATGCTGTTCTGTGCATTAACAACTTCACAAAACTTAAAATCAGCAGTCATTGCATTGATGAGCATTAGTTATTATAATAACATACACTCTGAGTTATGTATAGACTACATTCTAGTATATCACCTGTGTTAACTTGCACATATAAAAACAGACATAAAGTACACACATAGGTATTTTGCATTGACCTGCATTGAGTATTGAAGTTAGAACATTTTTCACAGTAGCACGGTCCACACACACATTTATCTGGACCTACAAAAGTGTTCGGCACACAAGGGAATACTGGAAACACTTTCTGTGCTGTTTTTGCATGTACTGGATGTTTTCACTGTAATGTATTGTGGTATTTCTGAAGTCAAGTGTCCTGTATTTTTTGTAGTTGAGGTCAGAAAAGATAACTACAGTCACTATACTAGACCAGGTAAAACTGCAACCAGGTGTCTGTTTACTATTTGGTAAATATATTGCATGATGGGTAAAAAAAGCCACTGTTCATTAAAAGATTAAAATGAGTAATGCACCAACAGGCTGAATTGTATATGTCATTTATATTTTGTTAACACTTTTGGAGGCTTCTTGTTTAAAATCTCTGTTTGGTTACAGCAACATTTCTGCAAAAGTAGTTGCCTATTTAATTAACAAAGCGCCATTCTTATTACTTAATATTTCAGGGGATAAAAGTAGGGATGACTCGATATTGATACTAGAATATACAAGCCATTTGGTGAAAGATAACGATATCTATCATCATTGTCACCCATAGTATTGTGGCAGCTTGTTTTAACCTCCAGTGTGAATTAATAGTAGTATGGGATGAAGTAGAGAATGGGAACCAGCATTATGTACTTGTGCTCTGCAATGTAATGCAATGGAATGCATTTACATGATTTACTTTTGTGTGCTGCTTGCGTGTGTCTATGAGTCAGTGCACCTTCATATTTTTAATACGTGAGTCTGTGTTGTGCACTTATCTGGGAAAATAATCAGTTAAATACCCCCTAGCAGCTAGCAACTGAAATTCATCGAGGATTTTTTTTATGTTATTGAAAATGACCCCTTAGGTTTTCTTGTGTTGTCACTGTTGAATGATGGCAAGGTGGATTGTTTATGTTGGATATAGAAATCACAATAACTGACTTGAATCAGTAGTTACCTATCTTCTAAGTCTTTGATCCTTGAAGAAGCCATGAAGCTTGATTCATTCATCAGGAACAGCTCTTGGATAAGTGCTTCATTTCCTGTGGACATGAGCTACACAATGAACCCTGAAACCACTGACCACAGCGTGAAGGGGGTTCCTCAGCTTGCCTCAAGGGGCTGTGGCTCTTCACCTTGCTCGTCAGTGCCTTCAGGAAGTTCTTTGTTCCAGTAGCACTGGTCGAAGGTGTCAGAGCGGAGAAGGTCTGCTCCCTCATTTGGAGCTAGGAGCGGAAAGTCATGATCGACCATCTCGCACAGACGCACATAACTGAGAGGGAGAGACACAGACGATTCCAACCTTTAACCAGACAGTCAAACATCTGTACATGTGTGTCCATAGTCAGATCATATGATGGAAATCAAGTGAAACAAAGAGCATAGCTTACGAGGAGATATTGGTTTTGGCATGCTCCTGTATCAGCTCCCCCTTGGGATTGACAGTGAAAATCCTGTTCAGAGGAACGCCCACCTCCTTATAGGAATACACATCCTGAAATCACAAAGCATCACTACCAAGGGTAAGTGTTGGCAACAAATTGTGACAATTCTGAAATATTTTATTTTATATAATGCATAGAAATAATTACTATTACAAATGATTCCCTTTGAATAAAGAGCAGAAAAGTGAACCCTCTCACCGTAGCTCTGTTTCCAAAAGCAGCGTAGAAAGGCTCAGTGTTGGGGTAGAACAGTTGCTTTATGTCTGAGAGACACTCAATCTTAAACTTCTCTGGTTTCTTCTCAATCACCTCCCTACACAATATGACAGTAAACACATTTTACACAAACGATGTGTTAGCCAATAGATGAAGAAGACTGAGTGAAATGCATGAAAAACCCTAAAGTTCTAGTTACAATATGTGCACATGACGGTTTGTGCGTATATATATATATACATGCTGCTGGTGAAAAACAATCTTTTTAAATACAAAATTATAGTTACTATTATTCATTGCTGAGGCTATTTTTGTATGGCTCAAGCCCATATGAATCCTGATTGCTAAATGTTTGTACATGTGGTGTGTGTCTGACCTGTGCAAAGCAGAGAAAAGGCTGCTGGGGCTGAGCAGCACCGGGCCCATAGGCAGCATGGTTCCCCTCTCATTGACCCAGTGCAGGTAGCCTCGTGTCATGTCAGCCATACCAATGGCCCTCGCCGAACAGAACATGAATTTATATCCATTCCTGTGACAGAGAGAGAGACAAAGACACACATTTACCAATTTCAACAGTTGTGTATTCAGGTTTAAAAAGGATTCACTACTAAGATGCTATTATATGTCTGTTAAAGCAAAAATAACTAAACACATATATCAGATATTTGTAATGTAGAAGCTTACATTTGTATTGTAAAATGTCCTTAGCTTAACAACATCACTATGTAAGCAGTGTGGAGATTGTAAAGCAGCACTCACTGGCTGACTTTGTGGTAGAACCGAGCGATACCCTGGTGGGTCCAGTCTTTACCTAGAGTAGGGAGGATGTGACCCAGCGTGTCTGACCTACAGAGAGGCAACGTCACAACATTAATACAGATACACTTCTTTACTGCAAGTAGAGACACATCACCGACACTAAATCTGTGTAAAGCCTGACATCTAGTGGTGAAAAGTTTAAACTGAACTTCCTTCTGTCACAGGCTGCTTTGTTAATTTCCTATTGGATTATAACAACGACAGGGAGACAGTCTTGCTTTCCATTACCTGGTGATGGTTCCATCTATATCGGAGATAACTATCTTGTCATCCCAGCTCCACAGATAGATTGTGCCATGGCAGCGACATGTGCCCTGATACTGAGTGGTCACACTGAACACCACTTCATTGGCTCCCTCTTTCAGCTGCAGGCTAGCCTGTAAACACACACACACACACACACACACACACACACACACACACACACACACACACACACACACACACACACACACACACACACACACACACACACACACACACACACACACACACACACACACACACACACACACACACACACACACACACACACACACACACACACACACACACACACACACACACACACATTATTACACAAAGAGGCAAGCAATGACACATTAAAATTAAGAAAGTTAATTTGATATACAGTGTTAAGCTTGTTATATAGTGTAGATAGGAAACACATGCAATGACACAAAAATCATCAGGAATTCTGATTCAATTTCTTTAAACAAAATATTAGAATACCATTTTTCATTTTAAGATACAATAAATCTGAGTCTGAGATTATGGGCTTTCCCTCAGACCATTTGTTTCCCCATTCACTGAGCCTCCGATTAAACTGTTTGGAGCCCCATGGGATAGAGAGTGTAACCCAAAAAGCAACATGTTTTCACTCTTTTTAAAAAACATTTTAAGTTTGATGTTTGGTATGTAAGCGTAGGTAATGTATGTACTTTGTACACATTCATGCCATATAGTGCAATATGTAATAAGTCACTACAGAGCTTTAGAGCGTGTGTGCATACTTTATCCACAGTAAGGTTAATAAAACCAACTGTAGTAATGCATACCAGCTGCTCTGAGTTGAGCCGAAGAGTCTTCTTGTAAAAGACGCTGCCAGGACTCATGAGGGGCTCCGGCTGGCAGGATCCTGATGCCTGATTGGACGATCTGTTGTCTTCATCACTAGAGGATGACTCATCCTTTGTGCTGAAGACAAACAATTGTAATGAGAATATGAAAACTGATGAGAATGAAACGTTGTAAGAGACATGTTGTTTTTATGCTAAAAAAGGGTCTGTCACCTGTTCATTGAGGGCATGGTGAGTGAGCTCTCTCCACTGTCTCCCCCCCCATCCGTCACTGATTCCTGAAGTGCAGAAAGGTCAAAGGTCACTTAATCGCCTGAAATATTGTTGCTTTTGTTGAGGAACAAACATGGCCCCCAACATTTCCATTTGTCCCTTTCCCTCCACTGACTAGATTTACTGTGTAGATAATAAAGGCTTACAACCACTAAAAATGTGTGTAGTTCCAGTAATCCAAAATTCGATTGACAGATAGCAAATAAGCTTGACTCGGACAAGATACGTCTCAGGATAGTTTGTTTGACTCTTTACTTCAGCAAAAAGGTATCAAATACAAACACATATTTTCGCAGGTCAAAAAATATGTTGCTCTGTGCTTCTTTCTCCTTCTCACACACACACAATCACCAGCAGCTGCCGTCGTCTATGCCGTCAATTTCACATGGCTGGTTCGAATAAATGATATGATAGCACTAACAACAGAGGATTCTAATATTCAAATATATCAAACTATACATTTTAACATATGGCTCCTACAATGTGGATCCTGGAACTTACTGATTTGGAGTCGCTGTTCCGGCTCCTCCATGAGAACCACCAGCGTCCTCCTTTCTTTGGCATCTTCTCCTTCATGATGTTCTCCACTGAGGCCTGAAGAAAACCATGCATATACAACTCAAAACTGACTGGAAATGTAACTCAAAACTGACAGAAATAATGGAATCAAAGTGAAGCAGGAACTACAGGTACACTCATAAATACATGAACAGATAGCTCACAAGAAAATAATAAAGCAACACATTGCAAACGACAATGAACTGCAACTAAATCACCAAATAAAGGCAGTTACAGGTGGGAATTCAAAGGCACATAAACAAAGGAGGCAAAGTAAAGAGAGATGTCTGAAGATTGTGCCCGGATAGCAGTGGGGAAAAGTGCCACAAGACACAGGAGACAGACGGACAGACAGACCAACAGACGGACAGACCGACAGACGGACAGACCGACCGACCGACAGACAGACAGACAGACCGACGGACAGACCGACAGACAGACAGACCGACGGACAGACCGACAGACAGAACGACAGACGGACAGACGGACAGACAGACAGACAGACAGACAGACAGACCTACCGACAGACAGACAGATCGACAGACAGACAAACCGACAGGACAGACAGACCGACGGACAGACGGACCGACAGACAGACCGACGGACAGACCGACAGACAGACCGACAGACAGACCGACGGACAGACCGACAGACAGACCGACAGACAGACAGATCGACAGACAGACCGACAGACAGACGGACGGACGGACGGACGGACAGACAGACAGACCTACCGACAGACAGACAGATCGACAGACAGACAGACCGACAGACAGACAGATAGACAGACACACACACACACACATACACATGCCCTGACCAACTCCCAAGAAAAGTATCATACAGGTTGGGAAGGACTGGAGCCAAAAAGACCAGGGAGGCAGTATGAGAAGAGGCCAAAAGCAGAAAACACGTAACTCAAACACCAACACTTAGCACACAGAAAAATCGGATGAATGATGGAAGGGAAATAAAAGTGTAAATAAAAGAAAAAAATAAGGAGGGGGATAAAGACATTACATTATTATTGTGTTAGAAAAACAGTAAGATTTAAAGGCAAATGTCACTTTTGTTAGCGCTCCTCTGTGTGTTTATAAAAAGCCGATTCCAATTATATCATAGGGAATATCCATCAAAAAGTTCTCTTTATCCAACACAGTAAGTGTAAATAATCAATTTGTTTCATAAAAGGAAGCCTGGACACTGGCAAAAGACAACACTGAAGTGACACATCAGATAGGGAAAATGTATAATTATTATTTGCTAAATGATGTAAGTGTAGAGTAAAAAGTGATGCAGGGTCGCAGAACACTTACACCACACCATCTAACAATATAACAATGATGTAATCAAAGAAAAATATTTTAAAACAATTATGACTAAGCTGTATAACTTTACACTGAAAGACAATTATGTTGCAACTCCTAATGGTTAATTTCAATCCTACAATATACAAGTATTGTGTCTGACTGTGGTGGTCTTACCTGGGGCAGTGGTTTCTGATAAACCTGCATGGCCAGCATGACAGGAGCTGCTGTGTTCCAGTTGTAGTACCTAAAAGCAATGGCCGAGAGCTATAAGTGGTCTTTAAAAACTCAAATTTATATCTGACAAAAACAGGTGTCATATTTATTTCTAAATGAGGGATTATTACCCTAATTAGCTTTCTTGATGAACGTTTATGAGATGCCAGTGAGCCGATTGAGGTAACTTTGGCTAGAGGGAGACTTACTATTTCTCCAGGTTTCTAGTATGTGTGCTAAGTTATGCTAACCAGCTGCTAGCAATAACTTCATATCTAAGGTATATACATTAAAGATTGCATAGATCCTCTTTGAACCTTCAGGAAAGAAAGCCAATATGCACATCTCACAAAAAGCCCAACTATTCATTTGGAAGCTCAATTTGTAGAGCAGCATAGGGCAGACAAAATGTGTATTAACCTTCCATAATGAATATATTGGTAGTGGTACATACTTGTTTCCTATCTTGACAACCAGGTTGGGGTCATCGATAAGAGAAGGGTTTTCCGAAAACTGCTTGTAGGAAATTGCTCTCTCCTGGAACTGATCTGTGACATAAAGCACACACACACACACACACACACACACACACACACACACACACACACACACACACACACACACACACACACACACACACACACACACACACACACACACACACACACACACACACACACACACACACACACACACACACACACACACACACACACACACACACACACGTGTTTAAAAACAAAGAACAGGGAAATAAGTTTAAATTGAACTAAGTGTTTGTCCTTTGTCCTTCCCTCTTGCACATTCCTTGTCCTACCTCTTGTGATCTCTCTGTTGTCAGTGAGTCCTCCACACAAAGAGATGGAAACATGAGGCAGGTCCCCTATGTGGTCGGACAAACTGTCAACACCGCTGTCCATCCCACTGCTGCCCATCCCACTGCTGCCCTCTGAGTGGGGGGACTGATTTGCGCTCCGTACTCCCATCATCATCAACTCAGAGTCGCCTCTCATGGAGCTGCTGCCACCGTCACTGAGGAGAGAGAAATACATACGCTCTCAAACAGATACATCTGTAACATCTGGTGTTGTGATCATGACTGCATCTTGGGCCATAAAAGAAATATGTTTGACAATATTTCATAATGTCTCTAAATGTAGCACATGAGGTAGATCGGCATATTTGAAATACAGTAACAAATAACTAGATATTAAGAACTTGCCTGATCATGCACTTTGGGGTTGTACCCAAATGGTTATGGCTGCTTTGTTTGGATAAAAGTGTCAGCTAGATAAATGTAATGCTGTGGTGGTTAGCTATTGCCATAAATCCTTATAAAATATTGAACAAGTTATTGATTACATTTGTAAAGCAGGACAAAGAATCCTGCCTAGGAATTCAGTGGGTGTATTACCAAACATAAGTAAGTTATTTTACTGCTATCAAAGCTATCTGCACATGAAATGTTCGGTGCATGATTATGTTTGTTACTGAACCTTTTAGGGAAGTAGAGAGCAGCTACTTCAGGCTGCAGCTCTGTGATGTCATCCAGGTAAATGCCATCAGCGCCAAGGTGTTGGCTTCTTTTTTCTAATAAAATACAAAATTACACATCACCATCAGCATGATAATGAAGCATATAGAAATGTTTAAGTACAAGAAAATCCTTTGTACTGTTTGAGATACTGGTACCTTTCCTCTTTGATGGTGAATCAGTTGATCTGATGGGACTTTCTCCAGCCCCACCTTCTTCAAGATGATCAATGAGAATCCTGGGAGACACTGAGCCGGCTGATAAACCCTCAATCTCCGCACAAGACTGCCCAACATTTTCCACCTCTCCAACTACAGGAAAGAAAAAGAAAGTGAAAAGCTTGTATAAAACAAGCTCATGGGTCACTGATACATAAGGTTCATTTGAGAACTGTCCACAAGGATTTGGGAAATTCTACAATCCTTTTCTCATTTGATTCATTCAGAAGTGACATTTGCAAAAAAAAACAGTAACTTAAAAAAGTAAAACACCACTGGAGGTCAGTAAAGGGCCACTTTTTCAAGACTGACAGAGAGGTTTAAAGTATTTAATAAAGGTTTTTAAAGGTAGCTAGATAATACCATTTACCTAATTATGGATTAGTTTAAACTGTAATGTTCTAGGCTTGCAGATAATACCATTCTGTCTTCCAGATTATGACCATGCTCACCTCCAGGCCTGTCCACAGTCGCCATAGTTAGTTCGGCCCTGACTCCACTTTTGCTTTCTTCGGTGTCCTTGTCCTCACTGTGAGCAGCAGACTCCCCTGGCTGGGGAGCGTAGAGAATGAGGGAGGGGGGTCCCGTGTCAAGGATGGTTCTAAAATGAGTGCTGGAAGACACCGGGATGGAGACCACTGGGGGAGGGTGCTGCTTCTGGTGGTCAGTCAGGAAGGCCGGCTATGAAAGAAAGAGAAAGGGGTGACTTTACACTCTTTTTATGTGTGTGTGCTCAAGTATGTTCTGTTTTTATATTTACTTATCTCCATTATTACATTTTGGGAACCTAATATATGTTTTCTCTTTTAAGATGAGAAGGTTAATCCCACTCTCATGTGTTACTGAAGCCAGCAGACTGTTAGCTTATGAAGACATTTTGGGAGAAACAGCTGAAATGATTCTGTCTAAAGGTAAAACAAAAGACTTACAAGCACCTTTAAAGCACACTAATAAATTACACGATATCTCGTTTGTTAAATCCGTACTTTACAAAAACAAAGGCATGTAGTAACATTTTTATGAAATCAATGAGCTTTGAGAATACCCCATGGCTTATAGCCTTGCGAGTCCTGAAGTATTTTTTACCTGGGCAGCTTGCGGCAGCTCCCCCCACGTCCACAAAATCTCAGGGTTTTTCTGATTGGTTAGCTCTGAGTCGCTCTTCGGTGTTGATGACCTAGAATCGTCGAGGCCACTGGAAAAGTAGATTAACACCAGTTTGTACCCCGTAGTTTAACAGATATACCATCTTTAAAATATATATTACATTTTAGAATACTAAGATTAAGTAAAGCAGAAATTATAATTACAATTATTTAAATACGTTTTACTTCCTGCAAACATTAAGCTTTACATCCATTCGTGAATAATTGTATTAGCAGCATTCAGAGAGCGGAACATTGAAGGTGATACCTAACGTGGGGGGGGAAGTGAGAGGTCTCCTGAGGACAAGAGATGGACAGACCACAGGCTGAAGGGATGGAGAGCGTCTCCACCGTCTTGATCCCATGACTGCAGAAAGATAAAAACACAGAAAGAAGACAGTACATTTTAATTATTATCAAACTGAAAACATTGAGGATGCTTTGTAGAAATGTGACCCGAATGAAATAAAAGGAAGGGAAAAAAAGTTAGACAAAATAAGAAGATAAGTTAATCATCAAGTGTAGTGAGTAAGTAATACCTCTGTGAACGGATCCAGTCAGTGCTGGGGTGTGTGAGCGTGTTGGCTATAGACCCCTGATCACCGTACACAGGTCTGAACACAAACACACACACATGCATTGAGATGACATTCTTATGCAAACACGCATGTCAAAGCCTGTGCACACACCATACTATAAAAACACAGTGTAAGTGCAAGTCCAAATAAAGTCAAACAGGGGATTTGCTTATGCTCATAAAAATGTCATGAAACGTTTGTTTGAGCAAAACCAAACAGAGTACAGTATGAGGCATCACATGAGGTAAACACACATTCTTTCATCTCCTCAATGGTTTCTAGAGAGCTCCTGCCCTAGTGGTGACCTTCTTTAAAAAAAAATATTTATTTCAAAGACACACAAAGCACTGTGGGAACAGGAAGAATCCCGGGAGCGCAACCCACAAACTGAGCTGGCTTTCAAAGGTTTCACACACATACATAAACTCTAACATGTGCACACATGCAGACACACCCATTCATTGCATCTCCCTCAACTGTTCTTAAGAGTTTTATTTGAGAAATTGGAATGATTTTACAGAATTTAGAAAGATCGGAAGAGGCTCGGAAAACATAATTCTCAATTGTCTTTGATAATTTCTAAGGAAATATTTGGTATCTCTTTTTTCCCCATTGTCTGAGGTGGGTTGGTCTCACTTGGAGAAAGAAGATTTCACATACTTGCCCCAATAAGGATTTAGTCATATTTTAATCAGAATTCAATAACAGTTTTTTAGGTCACTATAGATCAAATCTGAACAAACCACGCAACCCAGTGAAGAAGTATGGCTACGCTTTCGAGTGTTAAATTGTCCAAAGATGTTCCTTTTTCAACTTTAATTGTTGCTCTTTAACAATAAGCATTGCTATTTTGAGAAGGCTAATCTTTGTAACAAGTACAATTCTAAGATGCTTATTGTCAGCAGGTGTTTTATCTACCATATTCACATATCAGTTTACCATGTTAGCATACTGACCTTTGAAAATAAGCACAACACACACATATAGCTGAATCTGGAAGCCATTGTTATTGCAGGCACCAATATTTTGTTACAAACCTGGATCTGATGATGGCGCTAGATCACCAAAGTCATTACAGCTCATCCTTAAGGGGGCATGATTGTTGTTGTTGAATACCATGGCATCAATCCAAAAGCTGTGGAGATAATTACAGACTAACCCAAAGAGGGGGACACTGCCATCTACATTTATTTTACTATATTTATTTGTTTGCCTGTCCTTGTTTGTCTACCCTCCCTCATACTGTAAAGCGTCTTTGAGTTGTGAAAAGCGCTATATAAATAAAATGTATTATTATTATTATTACATTGCTATATATGGAAACATTCCAATTTCTTCTGTTTCATGCGCTGAAATGCACATGCCCTCTTTTAAATTGCTGGAAAACCCACTCACACTCATTCATGCATGAAACACATAACAACACAGTCTTTATGCTTAACACAACTATTGGCAGTGGTTCATCTACTTAACAACCATCATTGTGAATGTTGAGAAGAGCCCATTGAGGTTGTTTACTACAGCAATGGAACAGAGTGACTGTTGTTTTAATAACTCCTCTCTCAAACATTAACAGCTAAATTGTTCAAACTGAAACACACAATCCAACAACATATCATTTACACACACATACACACACCTGCCGTCACCCTCTCTCTCCTCGTCAGAGCTCAGGTCAATAGTAAACATGTCCTGGTCCTCAGAGAACTCTTCATCACTCTCCTCTCTCCTCCCTCCTCCTCCACCTGCCTCTGGTCGTGCCTTCTTCCTCCTCTTCCTTCTCTTCTTTATCATCCCCCCATCACTTTGCAGCATTCCCAGGCTCTGGACAGGAAGTGAACCGCAGGGGATGGTGTCTATGCCATGTGAGAGAGTGCAATGAAAACTGTTAGCACATACGCATTTACACAAATTACCAAATGTATTTTTAAGAGGGCCTACCATGGTGACGGAAAGTGCCCCTCCCCAGCTGGGACTCCATTAACTCTGCACCAGTCGACACGATGGGTGAGGTCGCAAGGTAGGATGGGACTATTTCCTGTAAACACAGAAACATGACATGATAATATGAGGTAATCTATAGTGTAAACATCCATAATTCCCTTCAAACTCTGATTTAAATCAACTATATTTTATTTAAAACAAAGGGAATTTGGAGTGAAATCATTGGGAAGAAGGTAGAAGATATAGTGGGGTAGAAGATAAAGAGTATGCTCTATAGCTGTAGTAAGCAGCAGGGGTGTTTTGAGCTACTAACAATGAATATGCTAACCATTTCAAGCAGGTATAATGTTTACCATCATTTGTTTACCATCTATGCAATTGATGTTCACCAGCAACGATGTTGTCACATTAAAACACAATAGTCTGTTTGTGCACAATTTCTATGTAAGCCATGATATATCCATGTAATGTTTGTTGAGATATTTTTTTTGATATACTTTATTAATCCCCGTGGGGAAATTGTTTCTCTGCATTTGACCCATCCTGTGTTAGGAGCAGTGTGCTGCCATTTTGAACGGCACCCGGGGACATTTTATCACCGGGGGGAGATATTAAGAACAGAGTGGTGGGACAACCGACACATAACGCCATTATTGGAACCGTGCAACTATCTTTAAAACAAATCCAAATGCATATTATTTATACCACAAAAACATACGTATTGTGGAATTGAAGTCTTACTGTTTAATTAAACAGATCCCCCACCGATACAAATCCACATCATCTGGTTTGATGTTGAGGTTGAGCTCAGATTAGTTACATCTCATAGAGACAGAGAGCCAAATAGTAACAGGGAAAGATAAAGAGATGATATGGTCTGCAGACTGACACATGTCTTGCAGTTCACGTGTCATGACACAGTCCAACACAGTCAAAGTCAATGTGAGGGTGAGTAAAGGAACAGTGGTCAGGATGTGCAATATGCCAGGTCACAACTCATCTATTCAGAGCAATATATGCTGGGAACATACACAATCTTGCAGGATGGGACATGTAAGAATTCGGTTTTGTATATCTTTGGAGACAAATGCATCTACCAAAACAGCTTTGTGCACAGCAGAACTAATGAAATCAAACACCTTTAATCGTCTTTTTTCACCTGAAAAGGATTTCAACTCAATAAAATCAAGGTTCATTACAACATGTGGATTGTATTACCACAGGTATTCAGAGATCCTGATGTTCTAGCCTGATGATTACATCTTCCTGGAACATTTGGTAAATGTTTCCCTTGCAGGATCTTATTGCCATACACAAGCCCTAACAAGTCCTCCAATTTAGTAAAGAGCAAGTTGGATAGAAGACTCCCAGGAGACTTGGCTTGATGCCAAATAGTTGCCGTATAAATGCAGTGAATCTTTTTCCATTCATAAAAGTGAGATATATCAAAAACACTGATGGAAGATAATAAATGTAAAACTGAAACTGACAATCATCAAGCTGCTATATCTGACTGAAAAGTGTTTCATTCCTTGCATGTTTATCTGTGCTTTAATACTCTACATTACATGTTGTATGTGCGGTTTGTCCTGTTCCTATTTCACACTCTCTGTGTGCCGAACCGCCTCGTCTGTCTGGCACTCAGATCAGTGACCGGCAGTTTCAGAGTGCAGTCTCAGTGCAACAGACTGTACAGAGGTGAATTTGCCCGAGTTATAAATAGACCCCTGGTTTTCCACTTTCCAGAGGAAATGTTGGGTCAAGGCGAGATTATGCCCAAACAGTGGGATATAGATGGCCAAAGAGACAGACATTCAATTAAAAGTACTTTATTTTCCCATAAAGGACGAAGGAATTCAAATATTCTTGCAGGACCCCCTCTTTAGAGCACCCATGTCAGACCAAAGTAATCCCTCAGATCAGGTTTGAGTTCTTCTCAGAATAATTCTGGGGAACATTGCCAGCTCCCATCATGCTCACCACTCATTCTTGTTTCCTTCAGACGAGTGAAATAACAACATCCACTGCTCTGTGTGAAATATCTTCCTCCCCAGTATCTGTTTATGCTGTCTGTCTGTCCTGATGGTTTATTTCCAGGGAACTAAAGTCATGCATGCAGACAGGATGCAACACAGGGACAGATCTTCATATTTCTGCTGGTGGAGTCTTTCTCCGCTTTTGTACAAAACAGAATCTCAGATCAGCAGATCGTTGTCCGGAAATTCTAAAATAGATGAATGTCTGTTCACATTATTTTGTGTTTCCATATATATTATATTTTTGTGGTACTATAACACATTTTTCCATTTAATTTTTGTTCTTTTCTTGAAATGCCTTTCATCCACTTAGTACATTGTTATTTGCACTGTATGAGTGAGACTTATGATCTTATTATAGCCTTTCTGCAATTTAATTTGTGGAGTACTGTGTGTTATCAAGGCCAAGACACTCTAGGGTTCATACAATTGGTATCTTTAGGACAATTCTGTTTTGCTTATTTATGGCCAAACATCACATTGCATAATGACGACAGATCAGTCACTATTTAAATACTTTTACGTCTCCATTAGCAGCTGCCCGCACAACTCAGTCTCATGTTTCATTTCAGACTACAGTAAAGAAGGGGCACGGTTGTGCCCCCTCTGGGCGTGTCTGTGCAGAAAACTATAGATCTAGATCTGATACTGACAACACTATGTTGTGTATTTGCAGATTCACCAGTAAGTGGTGCTTCTAAGCTTCTTAGCTTCTAAGACCTTCATGTCAGTACGTTATGTTCCATCCTATATTTGTGTGTGTTTACTGACTCATAGAAACGACTCTGTCAATCATCACTTACCATCGTGTTTTCAGTTTCTTTGACAAAGAAGGCCTCTCCATTCTCTCCCAGCTTCATGTGCAAACTCACCGGCTCTCCGTTAATTTCGATGTCAACCTGCAGGAGAGAATCATGATGTTTAAGCATGTCTAAAACCCTTTTATCATGAATAAATCCTTTATTTGTGATATTGTGTTAACATTTAGTAAGTGAACGTTTTGTAAATGAATATCCGTGTTATCTTACAGATAGCATGTGTTTGTGTGAAATCCGTCACTTTTAACTTTCCAATAGCAATACTCAGACCGTAGAATGTCATCAGAATTTTGCTGCAACGTTTTTACCAAATGAAAATGTCTGAACACTGATTAAAACTTATGTTATGACCTTCTGTCCTCACAACTTTTTCCGCCTTTGCTTCAAAACTGTAGTCAGGATCAGTAGCGTGGCGTGGGGAAAAATGTAGGGGAAGCCCATTTTTTGGGTCGGGGGGTGGTCAATAACGTAACCAGATGAGTGATTACAGCGCCCGGTATCATTTTACACACATTTGTATCACACAGATGCAGGACTTGCACACGCCTGTTATCTAACCGACAGGTCCGCACGCACTCTCCAGCTGAAACTCTCTCCTTATTAATTTAAGCATTTTACTTATTAATGTATGCAGACAATCACACAATCTATGTGATTTTTGGATTTACCGTGCCTCTCAATTGCCCGTGACAGGTTGGCAAGGTCGATGAATCCTGAAGTTGCCCAAGGATTGTTCAGGGAGCACGAATCCTTGTCAAAAAGAAGACATGGCCAGCAAATTAGACGCTGAAGTTTAGCGCTTCCAGTTAGCCACTCCGTGCGGACATAATTGTCCTCATTGAACATCCGATTCTCTCCCTTTTTCCTCTGTGTACACACAGCTCGAGTGCGGGCATTGGCCTGTCATCTGATTTAATTTTTAGTTGCTGCTGTAGCGGAAGTTTAGTAAAGTTATGTTTGATTAAGTACGCCAAATCTCCACCCTCCATAATGCTTCATTTGCTTGATCATTTCTAACGGCGGTGATGACAGTTACAGTATTAAAACTGATGTTGATGTGATTTGATTGGATGGCAGTGTCCAATCAAATCGCCAGCCGCCAGCCGCCTCTGAAGGGAAGCAAGAGGCGGCTAGCTTCCCTTGGCATGGCCCTGACCAATCACAGGTTGGCAGGGGCATCACGTGGGCCTCATCTGATTGGTCAATCCCTCCATTTTTTTTCACCAAGGGAAGCTAGATTCGGCTGGCCTCCTCTCGCAACAGTGAGTGCAATCTACTGTTTCACCATAACATCTAGAGGGGCGCTGTTTGTTTCACTCTTTGTAAAATACTCAATGAGAATGGGGGAGAGCCGGGCCGGCAGCAACACACAGCAAAGGAGAATTATCGAAACAAAACAAAGTGTTTTTATTTATTTATTTAAATTATAACTACAATCCGAAAAAACAGTGGAAGCCTGGCTTCCCTTGGCCTCCGGGAGAAAACGCCACTGGTCAGGATACAAGTGTGACTAACGAGAAAGTGTGATGTAGGCAGCACCCTGTAATCTCACCAGTTTCTCACTGGACCGCAGCACACCCATCTTGCCGAAGCGGACGTGGAAGGGGGAGCACTTCAGGGTGCCATCGGGCTGCCGGACCACGATGACATCTATACATCCTGACAGGGTTGCAGGGTTGAGTCCCCTGTAAAGCTCCTTGACCTGCACAAACACCTGACCCGCCAACTGACCCACATAGTTCATGGTCTGTAGCTGGAGACAGGCAGGAATACAAGAGAGAGAAATGTATGGTTAATTACTTTCTCACAAAAAATGTTGTACTTCTTTGTTCATGAAACCTTAATTGTAAGGCCTTTAACGTATGCACATGATAGTGCATGGACCTATTAGCTGTAGGAGTTTGACAGATGGGATGTTTTATGTAACCACAAGGTCTCCCTGCCACATTGAAAAACATTATTGATCCACTAAGTCCAATTACTGCCTGCATAAGCCAGCCAACTTTGCAATCTCTTCTGGAACCATAAACAATGACAGCATACTGGTGACGTAGCTGAGTATGGGGTTTGTTTGTGGTTTTGACTGGTGTTGGTATGTTGGTGCATGGATTTGACACATCACGAATAACAAAGCCTGAAAAAATTACCTGAACAAAGAAAGACTTTAAGTGTATTTAAAAGAAAAAGGTCATGTCTAACTAAATTGTATGTACAGCAGCTAATGGTCCTTTTGGGGGTTAACATCTTTTCATAGAGTACAATGCACAATGATGAGATAAAGAGACAGAGTAGACACAACCATTAAGAAAGAGAGAGGTAGAAGAGAATGGGAAAAAAGACAGGGGGAGAGAGCCATAAATAAGTAAGTGAGAGTTAAGAAAAGGGAAGCAGAGGAAGAAGGGAGACTGGGGGAAATGGATAATGTTAGCTTATTTTAACAGGAAATTGGGGGGAGATATAGAAACAAAAACAAAAATGTCATCACTGTCTTATCTGTGTAACAAACTGCCCTTCAAAATCTCCACCCGACACCTGCGTGTGCTTACTCGTCACAAAACACACACACATTAAGTGCAAGCCAAAGTGACAGATGGCTCAATATTTTTGGCAGACCATGTGAGAACATCATGTAACGAGTTTGGTTTGTTTACATTGAAGAAAAGTGAGACACTCAACTATGACTTGTTTTGATCAGCCTGTGATAATAAAAACTATTTTATTAAACAAATGAATACACTGTGTTCAGACTGAGTTTCATTGTACCTCTGCTTGAATCAAATGAAATATGTCCTTGAGATCAAGAAATATATCTTCTAACTCAAATGTAATGTTGCTTTTCCTAGGGACAATTTCTCTAAACTGGCACTGTTTCTGGACAAGTATTTTAATGCTTTGAAATTAAAAAGAAAAGTTACCCGAATGGCTTGACACGTACAAATATGACTGTTATTTTTGTTTGTCATTCGAGTGAAATGACCCTTTAATCTCCTAGTGTGCTTGTTGCTCAATAACTGGGAGTGGGACTGTTTGACCATTAATACATAATTGTTTGACCCCATGGTATTTATTTTATTTCTCTCACAATCACACTCGAACATACACTCATTCATGGACATACCACAAACCTGATATCACTGTCAACATTGACCACGTGCACATACCCACACACACAACCACACGCATACGCATGTATACACACACACACACACACACACACACACACACACACACACACACACACACACACATATAACCAAAGCCTCTCCCACTTTTCCAGGAAAACTTTTCGTATTAGCCAATCACAATGCTTCCTTATTATATAACAGCCAATCACGAGACAACTCGTAAGTCATTCAACGTAATGTAGTGCGATTTCTGTATTAATTATTATTGCAGTAAAATAAATGCTGTTTTATCTGGGGCGATTAGGAAACAACAACAAGGTTATTCTTTATTTTTTTCAATATAATCCTCCAATGTCACTCTCACTGCAGCAGCACAGATAATGAGATCAGCACATATAAACAGAGAGGGATTTACAGACAGATTATGATAAATATTCAATTAGCCTATCAATTTAATGCGACTGAAGCAGCAGGCAAACACTGGGATTACAAGCCAATGGCTACAAGAACAATCAGAGATCATTTAAAAATATATATTTCTACTCATGTATAACCATATCGTCTATAAATAGGGAAATGTGACATGAACGCGCCTACGCTGAGGCTGAACACATGTGGTTCATGAAGCGATAGTCATGCGTGGCCTGGGAGCAAACATGTAAACATCTGCACACGGGGTGAGGCTCTGCTCCGGAGCTTCATTCAAACACTCGCACACTGTAAATACTGCAAACCCTTCATTTAACCGACTAGGAAAAAAACACTGAATGCATAGTAAACAATGATGCGTTTTAATTTCCTAACGCCACGTTACTGTACAGTGCAGTGAAGCATACAGTAGCCTACTTACATTATTTATTGATCTCGCTCTTCACTTCGAAATCTTTCCGCCATCCAATTGTTCGACCAAAACGTGCTCTGCAGGGTTAATCCGTTACATGATAGCCTGCAGATTCATTATTGTCTGTAAAGGCTTTCCTCACATTTGATCTTGACTCTGCTCGAGGCTGCTATGCTTTTTAACCGCAGTTAAAAACAGTCCTCCCACATGTACAGGGGCTGCACGAACAGAGCGATCTGATTGGCTGAGCCGGTGCTGATGTCACAGCACCGGCTCAGCCAATTAGACTGAATATTTCCCCTAATATGTATTATCACAGTAAGATTTACTATGGCTATAGTGTCTTGGTAGTGTTGTTGATGTTCTATGATGTATTTAACCCTGCGTTAATATTTGTTTTCTATTATTTTAACTTGTTTTACGTTTAACTTATAATGAATGGCTTTATTACTGAACAGAAAGTCTACCATAACCCTTTATTATTAGGTTGGCCTCACAAGTTCTATAAGAAATTATATTCTCTATCGTTTTCATGTGCACAACACACAATAAATAACATGTAAAAACCAAGTACAAATGAAAACATACACCATATAAAGTAGGCCTATATTAAAAGTTTGCATAAGACACAATGTTAGGAGCCACATAGTTGGCTAAATTCTAAAAAAGCACTTGCAGAAAATTATATGTAAGTGTTTGGCATATATTTCTTCCTATGTATAACCGATAAAAGACCACAGTTAGAACAAATCTTGTTCTTATTCTAAAGAAATACAAGTCAAGTATTTGGGGCAGATGAGACAAGAATAGCAGTGACATTAGGAAGACTTGAGGGCATGTGTAGTTGTCTCAGTTTTCAAAATGTAAATCTACCCACCTTTATCCCAAATTATCCAGATGCTACATTGTACCCCCATCTACTGTATGTGGAATAACATGGTTTCAGTAAGTTTGATTTGAGCCACAATTAAAATATTAGATACAAAAAAATTGTTTTGGCAGTTATGTCGTGTTTGCTTTCTTGCATTCAATTCAATTCAATTCAAAACCTTTATTTATCCAGGTAAAATCCCATTGAGATCAATGATCTATTTTTCAAGGGAGACCTGCAGCAGTAGGTTCCACAAGAAGACATAAAAACATAAACAACAGAACAACAAAGGACATCATACAGCAAAATGTACAGGGATTACAATTTACATATTTAACCACATGTACAGGTACCAACAGCATCTGATTTTGTAGCATCCAACCGAGCTTTAAAAACATGTAGTGGTACGAGCTTGGTAATTTTCCATTCTTTTTGCAGACTGTTCCATGTTAGTGGAGCTGCACATCTAAAAGCTTTCTTCCCTAAGACAGTCCTAGCACTTGGCACATTTAATAAAACCACAGCATGCGATCTCAGGCA
Organism: Gymnodraco acuticeps; assembly: GCF_902827175.1. Lineage (NCBI taxonomy): Eukaryota > Metazoa > Chordata > Actinopteri > Perciformes > Bathydraconidae > Gymnodraco > Gymnodraco acuticeps. The sequence continues at coordinate 1,400,309 of NW_022990747.1, forward strand.
ATAAGTACTTCCAATTAGCAGAGAGATCAGGGAGCAGATATAAGATGGTAGTTTATCCAACATGGCTTTGTAAATGAAAAAGTACCAGTGACTGAGCCTCCGTAAGTGATGGCATAACCGCCTTATGCCTTTAGCTAAGAAGATTGATACAACGCACCTGAAATGAGAGTAAGACTGATCTTATTATATAACTCATGGCAAGAGGGCTCAAATTGTCAAGTTATTCCTATCAGAGAGACATTTAAATGTTATTTGGCACATAATGCATCTACTTATAGCAAATAATAACAATGTAGTGTTATAGTGAAATGTATAATAGAATAGTACTGTATACAATACTATTCTATTATACATTTCACTATAACACTACAATACTATAGTAAAAAGCCAACAGTCATTAGTGTATGGCCTCCCTATGCCAGCTGATTACAAATGTCAGAGTTACAGACTAAGAGAAGCCTGAGAAGAATATATAGCCTTTACTAGAGTACTGCTGGTATATGTACTCGTACATATATAAATATGCCCTTTACTGAAATAGACACAGTCACTGTAATACAGAAACAGAAAGACATGAAGATCTGTGTGACATCAGTATGGTGCCAAGAGGCAAACCAGACTTAATTAAATGTATAAAATAATATGAAAATGTTCACCTACAAATAGGTTCAAGGTTCTTTATTTCAAGGTATCATGCTGAAAAAACTAACAATGCTCTTGAGCATAGTCTGTGCACGGAAAGCCTTTTATCAGTGTATCCCTTTAGCTTTATTTAATGCATGGCTTCAAACCAAAAGTCCATCAGAATTACTTTCAAATCAAGGATTTCTTCTGTATAGATTATATAGACACACAAAATGAATAAAATGACTCTAGAACTTGAACAAAATGTGTGTCAATATTATATTAAAGTAAAGGCGGCTGTGGCTCAGTGGATAGAGTGCTGGACTTTGAATCAGGGTGTACCAAGTTCGAGTCCCACTGCATGTCGTCGTGTCCCTCGGCAAGACACTTCACCCCAAGCTGCTCCTGTGTGGATTGTCCACAGTACTGAATGTATGTAAGTCACTTTGGATAAAAGCGTTTAACAAATTATATGTAAAGTGTTATTCTTAATTGTTGTTATGCATTCATGACTTCTCTGATCAGATTATAGTACAGTTATGTAAGGTGCTAAGAGTCGAGCCAGGACAAAGTTCCAGCTTTAGACAAACAAACACAACAGTTTGTCTCCCCGGTACAGTCTCACAGTGTCCACTCTGCTGTTTCTCAATCATTCTGAGAGCCAACCAAACCAGTTACAAGCAAATACAACTTCTCCCGCTTCTCTTTGTTATTATTGTAATTCTTAGAGAGTTGTTATTCAACACATTTACACACACACACACACACAACACACACACACACACACACACACACACACACACACACACACACCACACACACACACACACACACACACACACACACACACACACACACACACACACACACAAATTAGGGCTACATAGTAACTTTCTCGACATGTAAGAGCAGAAGGCAACATTTATTTCGAGGAATGTGAGAGAATGGTTTTAGTGTGTGTGTGTGTGTGTGTGTGTGTGTGTGTGTGTGTGTGCGTGTGTGTACATTTGCACTGCGTAACTGTTGATCATGTGATGTGACTATTCGCTTTAGCGTTGCTCATGAACTCAAACACACACACACATATACACGCACGCACGCACACACACACACACACACACACACACACACACACACACACACACACACACACACACACATACACACATACACACACACACACACACACACACACACACACACACACACACACACCACTCCCCCTATGCTAGCCAGAGAGGGAACAAGGACACACGTGTTGGGTTTTCTAAGAACTGAGTCATTCATCCGGGAGTAACAGAAAGCCAACTAGAGGGGGAGAGGGGGGGGGGGGGGGGGGGGGGGGAGAGGGGGACACATTCAGAGAATATGGAGATAGGCGAGTGGGCTAGAGAAAGAATTTGCAGGAATGTCAATATTTGTGTGGTTGTGTGACAAAGACGGAAAGTTCAGGTGTGACAGAGGAACTGGTTACTTAATTGATTTACAGAGGTTACGTAAACACAGTAATAACTATACAAAGTCATCTTTTAATTTGTATCGTCTAAGGTCAATTATGATAGACTGGAGTTAGATGAGGAGATGGTTTCTAGCTTATTTTGTTGTATGGTATGGTTAGCTTGTATTAGCACAAGGACTGGAGATAGGTGGATAGCTTGCTTTCTCATTTCAATGACCAGTGACAAAGTCAACCTAACAGCACCTCTTAAACTCACTAATTAACATAATGTTTCGTTTGTTTAATCCATACAAAAAACAAAGTTTGTCTAGCTGTTTCCCCTTGTTTTCATATTTCATGCTAAGCTAAATAGCTCTGGCTGAAGCTACTCAGTTCACCTACAGGTGTCAATATTCTCATGTGACAAGATCATTTCTATAATAATTATTATAGTTATATAGTATAGTATAATTAAAGAGCTTTTATTTTAACAGGGCTATCATTGAATCAAACAGAAGCATATTCAAGAAATTACATTGTAAACACTGATAAACGCTTTGGGTAATTTCAGGAATTTCCTTCATTAGAACTCATTTGGTTGTTTGTTTAGGGATAGGTTAGTATTTGCTCTCTGCATACATGCATGTGTAACCGCGGCTGCGCACACGGCCTAAAGTTTAGCTGTTCTACTGATCAAATTAGCCCTTTAACTCAAATTGATCTAACAGCAAAAACTCCACAGATTCAATTTAAAGAGACACGATATAGTTGGCAGTCAACAAAAAGGTTCAAGACAAGGATTTACTCCCAAGAGTATGACATTTATTATCAATATCAGACAAATTTAAAAACAATACTTTAACCAGTAAAAAAGAACAACAATTTATTATGAATTCATCTACTATGCTATTTAAAATGGTATCCAGCGTATAAAAACCGACTAAATGAGCGCAGACAGTTACTGTTGGGAGGGGGAAGCAAGCAGGTCAAATCTAAATATTACTCACCGCCACTCACATATGAAGGGCCGTGTAGGCCAAAATTCAAACTCACCTCGCACACACACTACTGAAAACATCTGGCCTTGCATACACACTACTGGAATACTCTCACATTCACTACTGAACACCTCACACACACACTACTGAAAACATCTGGCCTTGCACACACACTACTGAAATACTCTCACATTCACTATTGAACACCTCACACACACACTACTGAAAATTAAGCCTCACACATATTACTGAAAATGAACAACACACAACGCAACGGAAAATTAACCTCACGCACACACTACTGAAAACCTCTGGCCGTGCACACACACTACTGAAATACTCTCACATTCACTACTGAACACCTCACACACACTACTGAAAACATCTGGCTTGCACACATACTACTGAAATACTCTCACATTCACTACTGAACACCTCACCACACACACTACTGAAAACATCTGGCCTTGCACACATACTACTGAAATACTCTCACACACACACGCTACTGAAAATGAACGTCATACACACACTATTGAAATCCTCTCACATTCATTACTGAACACCTCGCACACACACACTACTGAAAATTAACCTCACACACACACACTCCGGAAAAACATTTTACTGAAAGGTTCTCAGTAGGGAATCTGCATGTGTTTCACCTATGTGTGTGTGAGGGGATTCTTGCTGTAACGGAAGTCATTATAATGTAACGGAAAGTCATTCTAATGTAACGGAAGTCATCTGCTCGTGGTCTCTTTGGTAGCCCCGTTAGCTTCATTAGCTCCAGGCTGCTACTCGGACGTGTTTGTTGTGTTGGTGCCTGGTGGAGTATTCTTCATTGAAATATCGCACTTATCTTATGGCTCTGCGGTTCAAACAGACCGTCCATGAATGCAGTTTATTCGGTAAGTGAAATTCAAGCACTTTATTACTTACTTGTCTTTTTATTCAGCTAACAAGCGAGACGAAGCTACATCTGTGCTAACGATGCTATCCGTAGCATACAAGTTAAACATAATAGAGAAGTGTAAAACATTAAGAAGGATTATACTGTAAAACATAAGGCTTCTCGGTGAGTTGGTAACAATAAGGTCATGCTTGTACATTAGTTAGTTTGCTAGTAGTTAGGTAACTGTATGCATTGTTATTGTTAATTTAAAATAGCTATGCTCGACGATGCAGACAGCTAGCGTCACATTAGTGTTGAAGAGCAGAGTACTGTATGAGATTAACCCATAGATTAACCTCACTATAAGATCTGTGTATCTGAAAAATATGAATCTCACATTTCCAGTTGGTTCCAGAAATAACGTTGACGTAGATATTGCAATATGGTTTGTTGAGCTGGAGTTGATTATTGAAGCTTACTGGTTAACGTTCATCATATTAAACGAACGAACCCAAACGTTGTTGTTTTTATTAATATTATTACCAATACTTACTTAGCATTTTATTATCATTACACTGGAGAAACCGACTTATTGTGGCAGCAGAACGTGAACATGTAACTTAATGCCTGCATTTGAGGACGAAAAATAGCTCCGTCAATGCTTTAGGGACAAGGAAATGATTTGTTTAAATATTAGATATGACGTTATGTGTGCTTCTGTGACAATGAAGCTTATTCATTGCATTACATTTGTTGAAGATGTTTGTCTTTTACCCTTACGTGTGTGTTACAAATGAATGTGAATATGGCATCGGACAAATATTTAAATTGACTGTCTCATGAAAAACGATTCTAAAATAAAAAGGACCCCAACTATACAATAATGCACAATCCAACTGATAAGATACAGTAAGGGCTGTGATATCCAGCACTTTTTTTAAGGATAACAAAAAGATTATCACATGACATTTGCATGTAAAAAAAAGTCTGTGACCAACACATTGTTACTTTACATATATATATATATATATATATATATATATATATATATATATATGTTTGTTTAAAGTTTCCAGGTGATGCAGACAGACCACGAGAGACAGACCTATTCCTAACATCAGTGAACTTCAGCATGGACTCAAAGGTACAAAGACTCCTTTCATACTGTACAAAGAATCGAGAAACGTTCTGGTTTAAATAGATAAAGTAACAACTATAATCAGCTTTCATATTTCAATGTATTTAAGGCAATTATTATTTTACATTGTGAGAATTGCTACCATTTGTCTTTACATATTGTCTGTAAAAGACGTGGTAAAAGTGGTTCTTGCAGTGAGATAACCGAGCAGTTGAATATTATTTAATAATACGATATTTTAATGTTGATTAACTGCAGACTTCATTCATAATCTGATTATCTTTGTAGTACAAAGTGATGAATTAAAAAAATACATTAAAATTTAAAAAATACATAATTTCTACAGCCGCTAAATAAACAAACCTCTTTCATAAATAACACACTTGTTCTGCAATAATGTCATATGTTTCTTGTCATTTCTGTTAGGAAAGGACATACCTGAAGGACACAACTGCCTCACTGTTTTCTCAGAGGGGCAAGAAGAAAATGAAAAGCTGATTTCAGATTAAAGACCAATACAGGACATTCACTAAGAAACTACACTTTTATTGTGAACACAAAGGTGGAACTAAAAAAACTCAAACATACAGATTATAAATGGTAAAAGTTGAAGCGTTTGTTTGAACAGTTTGCAGGAACTTGCTTTCAAGCAGAACTTGAAAATGTACATAAATAGCTGACGTTAGTAATGCTAACTAGCGAGCTAGCTGTGTAGATCTGCTGCACTATTTACTACAGCCCGGCTGTCCGCAGCCGACTTTATAACAGTATTAAGTGAAAACCATTCAAAATATTTTACAGAGATTGTGTCGATGTTATCATAAATTATAGTTTATTTATTACTTATATAAGTGGAGTAAAGTAACTATATTTGAACGATTGGCTTACAGTACACAGTTGTGTTTAATACAAGTGGCGCTTTCACACTGCGGTACTTTTCCCACAAAGGTTCATGTGAACTTAGTTCATGTGAACTCTTTAGTTCGCATGAACTAAGTACAGATCGCGTTCACACTGGAAAAAGTCCCTGGGGGAGGATTAGGCAAATGAAGCCGCTGACGTCACTTGTTCTTCTTCTGCTTTGGGTTTACTGGCAGGCCGCAAACCACTTCACGGCGTATACTGCCACCCGGAGTCCCCGGAGTTAGGGACTGGCTTAAGTAGAAGCTGCTGGGAGTCCCAGCAGCTTCTACTTAAGCCTTCCGAGTAAATCGCCAGAACGCCGACACCTCCTCATCTCCACCGCTCCCATGTTTTATTTTGTGTTGCCATAAGTTAGTCTCTCTGCGTTTCTGCTTTGGGCTAATGCTAATGCTAATGCGAGGATAATAAAATGGCGGGCCTTCACAAAACTTTTTGGGAGTTTTGCGGGGCGTGGTTTGCAATCCTTCCAGCCAATCAGAAATATAGCTCTTTTCTCACAAAAGAGCCGCTCGAAAGTCCCTGCTCTCTAGCAGGGACTTTCGAGGGGGTTTAAAAAGGTTCACATGAACTAATTTTAGTTACCGGCTCTTTTTGGTGTGAACGCGATAAAAGAGTTCACATGAACTAAGAGAACCTTTGTGGGAAAAGTACCGCAGTGTGAATGCGCCTATTGTTACCCTGAACTTTTGCAAAAAAACTGCTTTTATTTTGAACTAAGGTAGTGCAACAATAGCCTATTTGTAATAATCCCTTATCCAAATCCCATAAAAACACAAGACAACCAGCAATTAGACAATACCATGTGTCGTATTTTTGTCGGATGAATGCAAGCTGATATTGTCACTTTTTTAAAAACCTAAA